>NC_056749.1:695783871-695917110 GCF_019279795.1 Protopterus annectens
ATGGTATTATGTTTAGATGCTTTAATACATAAAAACACATCAGGATGGATAGCAGTATCATAAAATACGAACAAACTAGTTAACAGACAGACCTTACATACATACATGCTTACAGCTCAACCACTCACTACAAAATGGCAGTCAGGCTCACACATACTCAGTATTTATACACATGTGCAAGCCCTTAGATAGCTTTCTAAAGGTACATACGCACACACACACACACATTGATCTACATTCTCCCTCTTAAAAAGATTGCCCTTTGTAAAAACAATATCGGAGTTAGACATGCATTACTATAGACGTTAGAAACAAAACACAATGTTCATGTCCAAGTTGCTTTGTATCTGTTACAGGGTTTAGAGATGCGATCATATCTCGTAACTTAACAGTCTGGACCAAATTTAGCAACAGGGACTGTCTTCAGTGCACAACTCATATCAGGAACTTCTGGATTCATCATAGGAATGGGAATGTCCTCTGGATCTTCCTCAGTAATTGGAACACCAGACAACTCACTCTGAGATAAAAAGTCTTTCTCACAGGCTATGTGCTGTGGTATAGGCTCAGACACTGGTCTCAAATGTTTCCAATTCTGCCTAAAGACTGCTCCTTGTGATTCCACAATGTATGATCCCAACTCTGGACAAATATTCTTCATGACACCAATCCGATCATAACCTTTGGACATCTTCATCCTTACCACTTCTCCTTCTCGTAATGGATTGAGTGGTTTGCTGGTTTTGTCATAGTAGGATTTCTGGGTTGAATGCTTCTTCAACAGATTGGTTTTCACTGCCCTATTGTTCTTGACACATTGAACCAACAATTGACTACTGACTGGTAATGTGGTTCTGGTTTGTCTCAACAGAAGTCTCTGAGCAGGTGAACCATGATGTTTATCACAAGGAACATTTATGAGATTCAAAAGATTCAGGAAAACACCACTATTATCTTGTTTTGACTTCTCTAGTAACTGTTTTGCACTTTGAACTGTATGTTCTGCCAATCCATTTGACTGTGGGTACTCAGGGCTACTTGTGACATGAGTAAAGTCCCATTCTTCAGCAAATCCTTTGAACTGTTGGCTTGTAAACTGCATGCCATTGTCAGAAATAACTGTGTGGACCACCTAGTATTGCAAAATGATGCTTCATCTTAGTAATGACTGTACTGGATGCTAAGGTAGGAAGTAGGTCAATCTCAAACCAGTTGGAATAAGAGTCTTCAAACACCAATTAATGTTAACCATTCCACTCGAAAATCTCCATGGCTACCATCGACCAAGGTAGTTCTGGAATCTGGTTTAACTGAAGTGGTTCTTTCTGCTGCTGATGGTTAGTAATATTACTCACTGTACATGAGGAAAGTGTTCTCTCAATGTCTTTAGACATAGAAGGCCAAAATACTAGCCCTTTCGCCCTTCTTTTAGTAGAGTCAATACCTGTATGACCATGATGCAAGATGGTAATGCACCCTGGTTGCAAGGACTTTGGAACAATTACTTTCAGACCTTTCATAATGATACCATTGTCAGACAAAATCTCATCTATGTATGGAAAATAAGGTTGCACTTCTTGAGTTAAACTAGATTGCTTTGACAACCATCATTGATTGAGAAGGTGGTTGCGCCTTTGTAAAACTGGATCTGTGGCTGTGTGATCTCTCAGCTCATCAAGATGTGTGGAAGAAAGAATTGTCACTTCCATGACTTCAAAATCAAGGTTCTCATTCTCATGCTGTTCTGTGGTGTTTCTGGGTGATCTGGACAATGTATCAGCAGGATAAAGGAGTTTGCCTTTCTTGTAGATGAGATTGAAATTATACTTTTGCAATCTCAGCATCATACGTTGCATACAGGCTGGAGCTGAATGACTGGCTTTCTCAAGATAGTGACTAGAGGTTGGTGGTCTGTTTTGATCTAGATAGGTCTATCATAAACATAATCATGTAATTTCGAACATGCAGACACATTTTCCAAAAGCTCTTTCTCAATCTAGGCATACTGCATCTCTGTTTGGGTAAGAATTCTCAATACATAAGCAACAGGTTGATCCTCTTGTAGAATGACTGCACCAAGACCAAATATTGAAGCCTCACAGGAAATTGTAACTGGTTTGTGAACATCATAGTATCTGAGAGTTGGTGGACTAGCAATTCTCTGTTTCAGGACATCAAATGCTCTTTAGTGATGCTGTAACCAAGACCATGATGCATCTGTACGTGTCAGCTCTCTGAGTGGTACTGTTAGTTGGCTCAAGTCTGGACTGAACTTGCCTAGGTAGTTGACCATGCCAAGAAAACATTGTAGGGCTTGAACATTGTCTGGAGCTGGCAACTCGAGAATGACTATTTGCTTAGAAGGATCTGATCATAAACCTGTATTTGTACATAAATGAAAAACATAAGTGACTTCTTGTAGCCTGAATTTGTAATTTCTGTAGATTGAGCATTGAGCATAAGATTCACTTGTGTCCTTTCCGGAACTTTTCTGAGGTTACTATCATGCTCTGCTTCATCATGACCTCCTTCTAGTATGTTGTCTGCCATAACAGCACAAGGATACCCAGAAAAACTTTGCTCCATTGTACATTGAAAGACTTCACTTGCAGAATTTATCCCAAATGGCATTCTCAAAAATCTGTACCTGCCAGAGTACTAAACTTAGTGAGCAATGATGATTTCTTGTCAAGCTGAATTTGCCAAAATGAACTGTTTGCATCTAAGACAGAAAAAAATGGTGGCATTTGGCATCAAGACTGCGACTTCTTCAACTGTGCACATTGGATGATGAGGTATTTGTAGCTCTTTGTTCAAATCTCATGGGTCAGTACATATTCTGATGTCATCTGAGCTTTTCTTATGAGATACCACCATGGACGATACTCATTCAATTGGAGTTACAACTGACAAATCACACCTTGTTGCACCATTTTATGTGACTTGGCTTTGACTCTTTCCTGCATGGCTATTGGAACTTTACATGCTGGTCTGATAACTGGACTGATATCTGGGTGTAACTTCATGGAGTACAAAACTGGAAGTTTGCCTAGTTTGTCTTCATAAAGATCAGCATAGGTGGAAAAAATGTGCTGGGCAGAATTAGAGTAGTGGTCTTTTAAGCTAACTTGGTGGATTTCTTTGTTAAATAAAAGCAGCCCCATTTTCATACTGTCTTTGAGCCTTAATAATGACTGGATGTGCCTCCTGACCACATAAAATAACAAATCATAGCTTCTCCAAGCAGAGTAACATGAAAGCACTACTGAGCCTTTGGTCTGAATTTCTTTACCTCCATAAGCAACAATCTTCCCACACTTTTCCAAATCAAGCCTTTTATCATGACACACTCTAGCAAATGTTTCTGCTGACATAACATTGCACTTGGAACCTATATCAACTTTGAGCTCTATGGATTTGCCATTTATCTGAATAATGCAAAATATTTCATTCTTTGCACTTAAATCTACTGCATTAACTGTTTCATGAAGCACTGACACACCATCAACATAATGAGTAGGGTTGCAGTTTTCTATTTGATCAACTTGTTTTTTAAAATGTTCCTTTTTAATATAAGAATGTGGGCCTTTTGATTTACAAAACATTTTGAAATGATTCCACTTATTGCATTTGTGGCATTGCTGACCAAAAGCTAAACCTTTTTCCTTTTTAGATTCATGACTTCCACCACAATTATGACAGCTGGCAATGAAACTAGTTTGGAGCCCATGCTTTGAGTTTGCTGACTCACTTTTATGCTTCACTGAGACTGTGCGAACTCTGGAATTTGCTGGAAAGTTCTGGGGTTAACCAGTGAGTGTTGCAGGGGCTACAGTTGCTGTCATGTGCTTTGGGCCTGTTTCTTTTAACTACATGCTGTATACTATCAACACGAGCTTTATCACTGTGCATTCTAAAGCTGATCTCATTTGTAAGCATATTTGTGTACTTTTTTGTGAGCTCGTATAGCTGACAAATCTCAATGGTCTTATGTAAAGTTAATTCACTGTCACAAAGAAAATCTTTCTCACAGAATCATCTCTAATACCACGCACAAGCCTGTCCTTTACCAACTCATCCCTTAAATCACCACATTTTAGCTTTATTTCTCAGGTCAGTTTTATATGCTGCAAATGTTTCACCAGGCTTTTCATCCCTTGTATAAAATAAGTGCCTTTCCATTGTAACATTTGTCTGGGATTACACATTTCTCTAAATTTATATAGAATGCACTCTGGGTCCTCCCTTCACTCAGCCTATACAACGATATGATGGTTTTCCCCCTCTTCTGTATAGACAGCAGATGCATATACAAATGAACTTTCCCTTTCAATAGCTTCTGACCCAGTTAAATTAAGTAGAATAAATGCATTTGTACTGTCATCTTTATCAGAAAGTGCAGCCTGTATGAAAATGTTGTACTCTTGCTCAAACACTCTCCAGTTCTCAGCAATATTACTGACAAACACAAGTGCACTGGGTTTTCAAAATCCATCTGCCATGCACACAATGTGTACACAAACACACTGAAATATGGCCCTTGTAATTATGTATGAACAAACTGTCCTGTGAGCTTGTAATAACATTCAAATGCAGAATAACCGCTTTAAAATACTGTACTTTGCGAAATATGCCCTGTAATGGCTGTACTTTTGTGAAATAGCTTTAGTGTAACACTGCACAAAAATGCAAACACTTTAGACACTTCTAATAACTCTGATATCTTTGCTTAATAGGAAAATACATGCTTTGCGAAAATGCGGTAGTTTCCCCTTATTTTATTAGTTTTATGCAATTCAGACTTTATTTCAAACATTTTCCATAGTAATTCAAATATTTTTATTAATATCATACATATTGGTTTATGTGACTATCGTTTAGAACATTCTGAATGCCTCGTTTCATATTTGGCAAAAAAGAAATAATGCTAAGCAAGTTTTAATACCTGAAATTTGTTTCTGACTTGTTTTGCGAAGACTGCAAATTTTAGAGATGATTCACTGCTGTATATTAACCAGTCCCAAGCAAGTGCCTTAAGTTGTTTTAGCCATGCCACCTTGAACTTCATGCCCTTTAGACATGCTGTTTCTGACACCATGTCACTCGTCTCTCTCTCTAACATAGATGACAAGCAGGTGGGGTATTTCATTTAGATGCTTTAATACATAGAAACACATCAGTATGGATAACAGCATCATAAAATATGAATGAACTAGTTAACAGACAGACCTTACATACAAACATGCATACATCTCAAAAGCTTACTACAAAATGGCAGTCAGACTCACACATGCTCAGTATTTATATACTTGTGCAAGCCATTGGATAGCTTCTTAAAGGTACATACACACACATTGATCTACATGGGGGAAGTTGCCTCCACAAAAAGACCAGTCGCCAGTTGAGTCCCCTAAGGTTCTGTTCTCAGACCTCTCCTGTGTGACATCTACTTCATTGAAGTAAAAGCCAATGCCAAAGGGTTCTGGCTGACTACATTTGCAGATGACTGCAAGCTAGGAGCAGTCATTGAATCCACAAATGATTTAACCATCCAGAAGGAAAGTTTGTGCCAAATAAAGAACTGGTGCCAAAATCATGGACTGAAACTGTCACAAAATGCATTACTGTTTCCTTTGGGAAGTCATCTACCTCAAGAAACTACCACACTGACAATATGCCATTAAGAGTTGACCCAGTTGTTTGGGATTTGGGAATTTATGTGGACAGTGACCTACTGTTCAACCAACATATGTCTATTCTCATTAGAAAGTCCTTCTATATTGCACAGCTTCTAAACAAAGGAATTGTGCCTAGGTCTAGGGATAACACTGTCCCCCTTTACTCAGCTCTCAGGCCAGTCATTGAGTATAATACCCCCTTTGGCATGTATATGTCCATACACAGGCAACAACTGGAATGCCCACAGAAATACCTTACTAAAAAGATACAAGGTTTAAACAATATGCCCTATATGCATCAACCCAAAGCCCTGTTACTATGCTCAGTATCCTGCCTGTGTCTGGTATAACAGGCATCCTCCAACACAATAATGGTATATTTACTGACATCAGCAAATCAAACAGCATCAGAAATACTCAGTCTGGGGATCTAAACCCCTTCTGCAACATCAACAGAAAGGTTTGGAAGGACAGGTATATCTCACAGTGGATACCACTGCTCTGGAACTAACTACCCATCCATGTAAAAGAAAGCTCATCCCCGCCCATATTCAAGTGCAATTTTGATCTGTGGATAAGAAACAGAAAATTTACCCCAGGACTGCCTCATGTACCACTAATGGACAGAGGCAAGTCCTGAATGCTTTATTCCATGCATGGATCCCTCAAATTATCAAGAGTATGAACACAGTTGCTCTTACTCTGGGTAAAATATAATTATCGGCCATGGGATGGGTAAGGCCAATTTGACACCAAATGGGATAGGTTAATTCAAACACAGAAATGGAAACTAGCTAGACTTAAAACTAATCACAAGGGCAGCTAGCCTAGTACCTACCTATGAACTTATAAGAAAAAATATACTGTACAAAAATTCAGAATGTCTTAATAAAGCACTATATCTGACAGTGATACTGTTAAATAATAAATTATATAATAAAGGTACAATTAAAATTATACCTGAGTCAACATCATGAACACAGAACTAAAGAGAAGGCTTGACAGCATCTTTTTGGGTCAGCACTGCACACAGAGAACTTAGGGGAGGGATTTTATCACATCTGAGATCAACATCACGCACAGAACTCAAAGGATGACTTTACATCATGTCTCCAGATCAGCATCAAATAGTAAGAACTCAAAGTAGTTCTTTAAATCATGTCTTGAGGTCAGCAATACACACACACAAAACTCTCAAGTGAGATTAAACATTATTACTCCAGGTCTTCACTGCAGACAAGAGAACCCAAGGAAGAGAATTACATCATGTCTCCACATCATCACCATCCACACAAAACTCAGGGATGGTCTTTGCATAATGCAGTCAGGTCAGCACCATACACACACACACACACACATATATATATAATACATATATATATATATATATATATATATATATATATATATAGGTCCACTACATATTACCGAAGCCCATTTGACTGAGACCATAATACCGAAAGTTCATTTTACCGAAAGCCCATATGACCGAAAACTCATTTGACTGAAAACCAGCACTGGCAGGTATATGCCCAATTCCCCACTGTAGCGCGACCCTGGAGTGAGAATATTAAGTTGGGGGGTACAGCCCCCCACATAATTGCAGTTTATTTACTATTATATTAATGTGTATCCATTAAATATACATGAAAACTTATAACATCAGTACAAGGTTATTGCAAAATGTGGGGGGCTACACCCCCCACACCCCCCCCAACTTAATATTCTCACTCCAGGGTCGTGCTACAGTGGGGAATTGGGCATATACCTGCCAGTGCTGGTTTTTGGTCAAATGAGTTTTCGGTGATATGGGCTTTCGGTAAAATGAACTTTTGGTATTATGGTCTCAGTCATATGGGCTTCTGTCATATGAGCTTTTGGTAATATGTAGTGGACCCATATATATATATATATATATATATATATATATATATATATATATATATATATATATATACACACACACACACACACATACATACACATACATGCATACACACAGGCATATGCACGCAACACACACACAACTCAGCAGAGGGATTTCCATCATGTCTCCAGCTCAGTACCACATGCAGACAGTTTAGTGGAGAGCTTCACATCATGTCTCCAGGTCAGTACCACATGGAGACAGTTTAGTGGAGAGCTTCACATCATGTCTCCAGGTCAATACCACATGGAGACAGTTTAGTGGAGAGCTTCACATCATTTCTCCAGGTCAGTACCACACACACAGAGAACTCAGGAGTCAGCTGTGCATTATGTGCCCATGTCAGCATCTCATAAATATAACTTAGGGGAGGTCTTTACATAATGTACCCAGGTCAGTACTGTACACAGCGAACTCAGGGGTGTACCTGACTCCCAGCAACCATTCCACAATTCACGCATGACTACACATACATAGGGAATTCCAGTTCCCTGAGGAGATCTTTATCTGGCTATTTAGCAGTAAAATATGTCCCATCATCCCTGAATATCTATCAGCACATGTGTAGAAAGTGTGGGCACATATACTGCCATAACTGCAACCTCATGGAGCTTTCATTTCTGACAGGCTCGCTCACAGGTCTAAGAAACTATGACCCAGGTATCTGCAATGAAACTAGGGCATACCAACACAGCTCCCCCTTTCTAAAAGCAAGAAAGAGGCTAGAAAGTGGGTTGCCATTCTTTTTTCATCAGTCTGGCACAGTATAACCCCTGTTTCTTCCACTGCTTGTCCCTTTCTAATAGTACAGTAGGCTGGCTTTGTCCCCTTGTGCATGTGATCCTTTTTCCTACTACTTCTCTGCTGTTTTGTACTTGCCTCCTTCTTTCTAATGGCCTCTGAGTAATTCTACTCCATGTGTCATTTCAGACTTATCTAAGGAACCTAATATTGCATAGCCTGTTCTTGCATAAAATATTCCCAAAAAAGTGCTTGTCAACTTTTTCATCACTGTCTGCTTTTTCTTTTTTTTTTTTTTGTTTCTTTTTTTTTATTCCTTTTTCAAGTCATTTGATTTACTACTCTATTTTACTCAGTCATTTTACAATTCTGATCTAAAAAGAGTACTAACTATGCAGTTGTGTTATTTTTATTTTATTTATTTGTGTTTTTATGTCACTTGGGTAGGTGGCTGACCCTATGGTTCTTTTCAGCCATGACATGGGCTCAAAGGCAGGTATATATAACAAACAGATTTGTCAGACACAAAACAAGATGAGTTTTACAGCTAGTATAAACTTTCACAGACTATAGAAAAAAATCAATTTGCAGGATTAAATTATGCTCTCACAAAGGAGGTCTGAAAAAGTTAATGACCATAACTTAGCATATGTCTGCAATGCATTAAAATGGACAGTCACATATCAGAGTAGTTTAGTAAGAATTAACCTGTTTTCTCTACTTAGTGTCACAGAAAGATAAGATTGACTCAAATAAAACGGGTTTACTTAATTACTTTGATCACTTAATAGGATCTCAAAATAAGTAGAGAGGTGAGCTAGGACTAGCACAAAAAGATGAATCAATAGTTAAGGATATACCACTGTTTGTTGGTTAGATTAATTTGTTCAATTTTGGGGGCATTTGATAGTTAGTGGTCCTAAAGGTAAGCAGCATATGCCCCCAAAATTAAACAAATTAATCTGACCAACAAACAATGGCATATCCTTAACTACTGATTCATCAGAAAAGTGGTTGCAAAGTTTTGTTCCAACATGGATGTATGACGTTTTCTTTATGCCGTGATGATTTGGCTGTAGAAATTTTCTCCTATAACCTGGATTAAAAGGATCTGCATAGGGAAAGAGTACTGTCCTGTTGTGATCTGTGGTAGTAGTGGAAATTATTTTTGAGATTTGATTTTGATGGGAAGCCAGTTTGCTTTTTAATAGGAGATCAGCTGGTGCTTATTTCTAGTAGCTGGACGTCTGATAGAACATATGCTGTTTTTAGTCATTTAGATAAGATGTGTGCTAAGTGCAAAGTTTAGTGGGGAGGGCATATTCATGTTGTGTGCTTATTACATTTAGTACTAGAGTTCTAGGGTTCGCCTTGATTGTGAAGTGACACACTTATCTTTGGTGTAGCAGACCCAAAGTTGGAGATTGACCTTGTATACGGTTGTCTTTGTGTCGTGTCTGAAGGAGAGGTTAACGTCCAGGTTATTTATCCACTGAAATTACAGTAATCCATATTTTATCTAGACTTAAAACAGAAAAGAGTCTGCTATTTGCTACTTTTTATGGTGTCCCTAAAGGAACTGAAACTATTTATTGTCAGATATTTGGTATTGAACGAGTGACCCAATATGTGAAAAGCTGACTTAAGTTTTTTTTAGATGTTGGGGGGAGTGAGGGTCAGTTCTGTAAAGAATAATACTGTCTTTATCCCAAAATTATATTGGGGTACTATTGTAGTTATGTCATTTATAAATAGGAGGAACAGTGTAGGTCCTAAGAATACACCCCTGAGGGAAGTCTCTGTCTTCACTGATTCATTTGCTAGACTAAATGCTGAAAGCCCCGCTCCTAAGATAGTCAGAAAACCATATTATTCCATTCTGGCCAAATTCTAATGTTTGTAGTTTGTTAAACTGGATTTAATGGCTTACACTTCAAAAGCTGCAGTGAGGTCAATAAATAAACCATGTGATAGCCATCCACTTTCCACCAATGTAACTATTTTGTCATTCACTGGAATGGAGACAATTGGGTGTTATTCATATTGTATAGGAAAATACCTGTTGCTAAGTAAAGGTTGAATATGTGGCTCAGAGTTTGTCAAGCATAGAGCAGCTACTCAGAGAAATGCAGGTTATATGCTTAGATGGTTGGGGGCTGATTTTTTTCTCAATGTTTTCTAATAGCACTCTTACTGTGTTCAAGGATATTGTTTATAAGTCAAATGGGAGTGCCTAGCAGAGAAGATGGGGAGAAGAAAGTTGTTAAGTGGTTGTTGTCTGGCTGGTGGGCAATTGAGTTGCTGGGGATATGTGATAAGTGTTTTGAGTTCCTATTTTTGATTACACATTCCTACCAGCCAAGTTGAGTAGCTGATTATATTTTGCATAATGAGCTGTTTAAATTGATTATATTTCAATATACTAGTAGCATCACTGTCCAAAAGAAATGTGGTACCACATGAGTTGTTCTGATAAAAAAATAAACTATAAAGTACAACACTTGAACTCAGGCACTGCACAATTCTAATACATTGATTTCTCAGTCAATTTCTGATAAAAAAATAAACTATAAAGTACAACACTTGAACTCAGGCACTGCACAATTCTAATACATTGATTTCTCAGTCAATTTCCTAAAGCTGGTAATGATGCTTCCTTAAGACTATTTTACAAATAAGCATGAATTTTCTATAAAAATTATCAAAAGCAACTGACATATGTAATTGATTGCTCAGGGTTGTGCTTTCTTTTAGATTGATTCAAATACATTTTTTTTTGAATGAGTGTTATCAGTCGGCAAGAGCTCAAATAAAATAAGTACAGCTGTGAGCTAAGACTAGCACAACAGAGTCAATAAAATAGATTGTCTCGTTCTTAGTGACTAGACTTGCTGACACCAGTCCTGTCTTTCCGTTCAACAGTGGATGTCACTAAAATCATGGTTATTAAGAATATTGCAGAGTACAATACCTTTTTGTTGACTTAAAGTTTTAAATGTAAGCAGTTTAAAAATCTATATAATGCAGACAAAGATTATTTTCATTATTCTAGTAGCTCTTAACTGACTTAAATATTTTTTCATTTGCTCAATTATCTTTATGATGTATAATTAAGTCAATATTGTTTTTTTTAATTATGTAGATCAGTTTTCTTTTTTTCTATTTTTTATTAATGTAATACAATAAGTAGACTTATTAAATATTTTACAATAACAATTCAGAACTGCAGAAAAAAATAATTCTTTACAAAAGCCACGGTTCATCCTTATTACATAGACTGACTGGTGCGTTGTACACAACACTATGAACAGTGTCAATAACAGTAGTCTGCTGCTGATCATGTTTAATCTGCAGGACAATCATGGAAGGATACAATGTATCGCTTGCATTTCTGTTAAAGCACATCGTAAAACTAGTGCCTATGTATGAGCTGCGTGATCTATTGGATCTCTTACTGACTGTTTCAGAATTGGGCATTCTTACCTCTGCAGAATGTCAAGTATCTGGATGAGGGACTGCTTCCCACTTGCATAAATGATATACTTGTCCATTCTTAGTGTATTGACAAAAGCCATTACAAGTGTGACAGGGTGCAGATAAATTGTTCCTCCTGGTTGTACTACAGATCTCTTAGTTGCACAACCCTAAAACAAAACAAGGGCAACAAAGTCAACTTTAAACCTTTTTTTTTTGCACAGGGCAAACTTCTCTGTACCCCCACACTCGTTGAAGTTGTATATAACAATTTAATAATCGCACTGACTTGAAAAAAGAAGAACGTTCCAAAAATAAGTGAGTCATTGCTAGAGCACACAGAAATTGCACTGGCAATTATTTCCTATGAAAAACTGCAGTTGACATGAATGTCCGCATCTTTTTTCTTCAGGCAACTGACACTTGAGGAATTTCACCTCAAATTACCCATTGATAAGCTGAAGCTCCTCTTGTCTGCTCTAGCCTTGAACTGGGATCTTAGGTGAATGATTCTAGGCAAGGGTGCATCCTTAAGATTGTAGTATGTGGCATCTGAAAGTGTCAAATGTCAATAAAATATTTACTATAAACACTGGAATGAACTGCTTCTGACATTTCCGAAGACTACGTTAGGAGGGCTTAAAAGATACGTCAAACCACAGGCACATTTTGGATACTTGTTCCTTAAAGTCTGTGTCACTGAAATTGTGTGTGTAATTTTCTAGAATACAGCTATCTTGCACCTACTTTACACTATGGCCTTAGTTCATAAATATTACCATGAAGTGCACATGATGGATGCACCTCTTGAAAACTTTAAAAACTTCTTAAATTCAAAGACAGCCCTAGTACGATGCATTTGTAAAAAGACATGTAGTACCACATCAGGCTGTCTCAGCAGCTGAGTTACATACTAATCAGGTAGTTCTGGGGAGAAGCATATGCTGATTAACCATGTGCTCCTTACACCCCAGAACTGCCTCAGGGAAAACATTTACTCACCACATAGATTAGCACAGCCCTTCCTTCCATGTCATGGTAGTGAGCACAGCCAAAAGAATGTGTTCATCCATTGTGGTAGGGAAAGGTTCTGTGATGTTTAGTGATAAAGTAGGGCTGGAAAGTGTGTGATTAAGTGTATTTAAGGGGCTCCATGTGTGACATGTGTGTGAGTTTGTGTCTGCCTGGGGGATATCGTTAGGGAAGGGGTGAGGTAGGTGTGTGTGTGTTTGAACAGATGAATTAAAGACTGTGTGTGTACAATCAGGTTTGTAGGGGTCTAATTGTGAGGGAGGGGGTTGAGGTGGCTGTCTTACCTCTACACACCCCTAGATTAATGGTCAGAGTCTGCAACATTGGTGTGGGGAAATACTAGCCACCAAGGACAATTCTGAAAACCTTGTGTCATAATAACACTATGGGGATTGTGAGTTGGGGTGAACAGTAGACACCAGGGATAACTCTAAAAATCTTGTGCCTTAATGGCACTTTGATAACTATGTGGATCAGTGGGAAACACTAGCCACAAGGAATAACTACAATTGTCGTGGCTGGCTACACATAAACTGAATGGGGATTGGGGAGCTACCAGATACCAAAGAAAAGTAGCATTCTCTAAAAGGCAGTAAGTAGACCACAAACCATGTATCCCCCCACATCTCGCAGCACCACTGCTACACACCAGGGGTTGGTTTTAAAATATATAAAATAACTAAAACAACTAAAATAAAATAAAAAAGTGAAAAAATGAGATTTGAGCCATGCACCTGTGAGAGAAAAAATATCTGCATTAGTCTGCTGCAGTAACAGAGAAGCTAGTGTCATAAGCCTGCAACACATTGTCATGTATGAGTGGTAGGGACAGGAA
Source organism: Protopterus annectens (assembly GCF_019279795.1). Lineage (NCBI taxonomy): Eukaryota > Metazoa > Chordata > Ceratodontiformes > Protopteridae > Protopterus > Protopterus annectens. The sequence continues at coordinate 695,797,559 of NC_056749.1, forward strand.
ATGTTATGCATAGTTCTCAACCTTGCAAGCAGCTTTTGCCTTAGCATGTATTTACTGAAGGATATGGAATGTAAAACTTGAATGGCTGACATTAAAGACAGACTGTAATCATGCATCAATTATATGAGCAGCGGAAAGGGAGACACTGGAGATTATCTGACAACAGGAACAGGTGTGGTCTAGTGGAGTGTGTGCATGTACAAGTGCTTGATTTACTGTGCGTTTGTGTGTGCGAGAGTAACTGGGGGTGTCTGACTTCCACAGTGCATCCTCAACAGTTACCTACTGTGGGAAATGCTGATCTGCACTTTGTGGTAGGTAACATGATTCAGAGAATTAGCTCATAATGAGGTCTTCCCTCATTGCAGCTAGTTTGTCTCTGAATTGCAAAATACCACTTTGGGTGAACAGGGTCCTTTTGCTGCAAGCCTTACATCCTGTGCTAGGAATCTTAATAAATCCCTGGATATGTATTTACACATTACTGTCCAATTATTAAGGTATATATTATATAGCCAAAAACTTAAAATCTTGAGCGCTCACATGAGCGAATATGCAGGTATACGAAATCGCTATTGTGGGGGGCTGCACCCCCCGCTAAATATATATTCCAACTCTGAGATCGCACTACAGTGAGGAAAGGACAAATATCGTGATCTCCACTGTACTAGGATCCCAGAAAATGAATATCGAATATCTGCAATTTCACTCATGTGAGCGCTCGAGATTTTAAGTTTTTGTCAATCTAAAGTAGACCCAATTATTATTTGTAAACCAAAGTTCTTACTGTCCACTTTTTTGTAAAATGAATATATCGTTTTAAAAATCAAATGATAACAGGAGAATTAGGAAGGGATACATAAGGACAGTGAATGTTAAAAAAGTGAGGATGTGGGCAGTCACTGTCAGGGGTTCAACTCTTATGGACTTTAGCTAGAAAAAAATGTTATGTGAGTTCAGCAATTCTGTGAAACTGAAAATAGGTCAAAGTGTCATGGCTTGTGAAGGGAATCTGGAAGAAATGAGAAAAGGAGGTGTGTAAGGAATAGAAAAAAACATCATTCTGAAAGCAACAGCTCTAATTTTGGGGTTAGAGTAAGGAACTAAATGAAAGCTGACTGTGATTCTATTCTTATGGAAGCTTCTACCAGAACAGTGAATGAAATACATCCAAAACTCTATGAGTTTTTAGAAGGATCCTGCCAGTTACTGAAGTAGGGTGATTTAAGACCCTTCACTTCTTTTTTAAAAAATTTTAAATGCATAGTTTGCCGGAATCACCTGTCTTCTAAAATGTTGTCATTTTAATCTATGTTTACCAGTTATTATACTTTAAGAATGTATCACTCATTATCTTGTTATCAAAAAAAAAAAAAAAAATCACTTGAAAAAAAATGTTGTCATGAAACGTTCAAACCCGGCCCCCACACCTCCTCACAGCCATCTTTCATTTTGGTTTACAGATTTTTGGGGAAGTTGTGGAAATGTCCAAAATCGTCACTTCAGGACTTTTGTCTACGTACGGAGAAGTATTTCTCTTACATGAGAGAAGCCTCTAAAGAAGGTAAGAAATGTAGTGTTAACTTCTGCATGTTTAGTTAATGGCATCTAGTTTACCATAGTGAGATCTTTCGGTGAAATATGCATTGCATTTAATGTCAGAGAAACTAACGATTTTACCAGAGTTTATCCTTTAGTCCTTAAAAGTGACTGGGAAAAAGCAGAAGCTGTGCTGAAAGGAGAAAGGTGTGAAGGATTGCTCTTGCCATGTTTTTTCTTTTATTAGACTTCTGTTAATGAGTATGCATTTACCTGTAAGTGGGCTGAGTCCAGTGTTATGTTTTGGGCAGTGTGTTTGGTTCCTTCTACATTCGTTGCTTCCTTAATTTAGATTTTTTTTTTTGCCTCGTCTGATTACTGTCAAATTTTGTTTTATGTTTGAATTTGTTGATAAGGGTAGAATCGTTATAATTACAGACAAATTAAAGTCGTAGCCTACATGCATAAACAGAAATAAAACAAAGGCTGTTGTAGTAAGAAGAAAATACAAAAGTAAGAATAAAATAAAAAGCAGTTGTGTACAAAGCTTTACAGCATGTTTTACAAAATAGGAATAGGAAAATGTTATTCTTAAGCTAGGCCAGTATATATCATGTGAGGTATGCCATGTGCAGAGGGATCCCTGCCCAAATATTTCAGCCTTTATGTTCCATGTCATCAGAACATGAAGTAAAAAATGTGCCTGGTAAACCATTTTCAAAATGAACCTGCTGCTTCATTGTTTTTTTAGCTCTGCCTCATTACTGTAAAATGTGTGTGGATTCCCGATCCTACAAATCATGTCTACATTTTCTACAAACTCCGCTGCTTCCTTTTCTTCTGTTGACCATTTGCTGACAGTACGGTGACCCAGTCTACACTGGATCCTCATTTTCTACACAAATACATAATCCCTCGATTTTTCACTGTCTTTCTCATTTTCTTTCTTCAGTCATTATTCTCCTAGCAGTGAAATTACCCTCACCTCCCCATCTGACTCCAGTTTCAACACAATTATCTTTACTACCAGTGTAGTGGTACCCGCTTTGAACCTGCTTGCTATATAAAGGAGTATCTGTTCATAGAGAAAAGTAATTCCATATTGCTTCATACTTTAACAGACAGTTTAAAAATTGTATATATCTGTTTACTGGTTAATCAGGTAAAGCAGCTAGATAAATGACACATTTTTAGCCACAAGCTCAATCCAGGGGCAATTTTTTTAAGAAAGTGATCTAAAACAGGTATATGGAAGGTGTTTACATATGAGTATAAACTTATCAGTCAAATGAAAGAGATATAGTAGGGGAGAGAGTAAAGAGAATTACTTTAAGATAATGTCAAACAAACAGAGGTAAAGCAAGGATATAAAAGAAAGGGACATAAAATTAAGGAGAAGAAGCACACACTTCTACTGAGAAAGGTGAGAGATGTGATATTGGATGTCTTGCGTGAATGTGGTATAATTATTTCTCATATGAAGAGGAAGCGAGGTTTGTGCAGTAAGTGCAAGTTATTGGAAGGTAAAAGCAGATCTAAGTGGAGCCTTTGTTCATCAGCTCTTTGTGCCAAGGTAACAGCCTAATGTTATAGTTCACTGAAGGGCTAGTGTGTAGCTCGAGTTTAAAAAGAATAATTTACATAACATCATAGCAAAAAGGAAAGCGGATCCCTGACTAACAGGGACAGTGTCAGTGAAATTTAATAAGTTGCAATGATGGCTTCTAACATCAGAAAGTTTGATAAAGCAACAAATTTTGTTGATAATCTTTTGCAGTGGAGTGGAGTTCTGTAAACCTTCTAACATGGCACAGAACAGGGTATATTCTGTTTTAGGGATGTGGATATTTTTACAACTGATTAGGTGGCTGCTGTGGTGAGCAGATAGGATAATTGTTAATTGAATGAAGTTATCATTGTGTTGTTAAAAGACGAATAATACAATGTATTGCTTTATATGCCCAGCAACTCCCATGAAGCACTGGGCCAAACACTTTATTTGTGAAACTCTTTATTGCCTATATCTAATTACACTAGTTTTAGGTAAATGGATCCGCAATATGCAGCCCCCCCCCCAGGTATGCAGACATTACCAGTGTCATTCATCCCTTTTGAAATCATTACATGCTTACCTAGAGGAACACATTATTGGTATAGCCATACATATTCCTCCTATGGCAAATACAAACTAAATTCTGAACAAAAGACATTGATGAGAATGGAGTTTTATTAAGGAGCATTAGTAAATGAGTATGGTCAGTGATCTAATCCACCTGAAATGTAAGTTTATACAAGAAATACGACTCAGAATAATTATGAGGACAGCATATCATGTTAATACATGTGTGTATAACAAAACATTGGTTTAAATTATACTATTCTTTGTGTTATTTAAAAATGTTTGCAAATACTTATCTTAAAGTTGTCAACTGAGAACCATCTGTGGAAAAAGATGAAATTATTAGCACCACATTCCTTTTCTTTACTAATAAGATGGAAGAAGATACGATGGCTGCAGTGGGGCCAAGAACATATCAGGTATTTTAAAGGTCATAATAGTAATAGATTTTATAACTTAAATCCAAGAGGAGAAGGTTTGCACAATTTATGCCTCAATAATAATGCTTTAATTAAGCAAGCAGTTAATTAAGTAAGCAGACAAAAGCAGCAAAGTTGGTTATGGGCACTGACTCATACAATAAATTGATGTATGATTTACTATCTGATACTGATGCGTTTAAAAAGTTGACAGGATGATTGTGAATACTGTTATAAATAAGGTTAAAACTTTTTTATATGATCTGTTGATGGAGAATTCCATTACTCCTGATTTGTACAACTACCCTTATACAGTTAATCCAGTTATCCCGGTTATCTATGGATTGCTAAAGATTCATAAGAGCTTAATTACACCATCTATGACACCTAAGGTCTATATTATGTGATCAAAGAGTCTACACTTCGAATATATAATACTCGACAAATATGCAGTGAATGCTGTAAACCGCGAACGGTCATGTCCGCAAATTTTTTCCTTGGGAAAAAAATCATGTGGCTGTAAAAGAAAAACAACTTTCAAACACTAATCAACTGGGGGACCCACCCCCCCGATGTGGGGGGGCGTGCCCCCCTCACCACTCCCCTAATTAAATATACCAACTCCGTGATCGCTCTATATTGAAGAAAAGGGCAATTCCCGATAACAGCCAACTGTATTTTTCTCAAGGAAAAAAAATTGCGGACATGGCCATTAGTGGTTTACAGCCTTCGCTGTGTATTTGTCGATTATTATTTGTTCAAAGAGTAGACTCTTCAATCTCATAATATAGACCTGAGACCTATTGTCTCAGGCAATCGATGGATTACTACAGCCATATCCAAATACTTAGAAAAGCAGTTAGGTTTACTTCTAAGCTATAGTAGGAGCTTTATAAAATATACAAATGATTGTTTGAGTGCTTTTAGTTGCTGGTCAAAGGAAAATGATAGTCATGAGCTTCTTTTAGTAACTATGGATATAAAATCCTTGTTTACACTTATACCAAATGAATTTGGTTTACAATCAATTAGGGAATATTTATATTCACATAGTAATTTTACAGTGACTAAAATTTAAATGTGCTATATGCTTGATGTACTGAACATTAATGTGTTTCTATTAAAGATATTTTTCGTTAGCAACTGGGAGTGGCCATGGCCACCCCAGTTGCTAACACATATGCCAGTCTAGTATTATCTAAATGGGAGGAGAATAATATTTTTACTGGTGACCAGACAGCTCCCTTTAGAAATGAATATCTAACTTTAACATTTCGTGGATGATATATTCCAGATATGGACTGGTAGTATTAAAACCCTTACTACATTTGTTATTTATTTACAAACTACAATGATTATTTTCATTTTTGATCTAAATCACTCCATGGAAAGAATTATTTTTTTTTGGATATAGCTATAACATTTAGAGGTAAAAGATTTGACGCTGTGATTCATAGGAAAGACGTTCAGACTATCAGGTATGTACTTTCTGAGGTTTACCATGGAATGTGCAAATGTACAGAAGATCAAAAAATAATGTTGCAGATGAAATGTACGACATGTGAGAACATCGAACAGATAGAAATTGAAATCCATTTGAAAATTCAACATTTGCAACGAGTTTCCCAAGTTTCATATTGTCATCACATTGTAATCATTCAGTAGGCGTTAACCATACACCAATGCAGCAATACTGTCCAATAACGGCAAAGTAATGATATATTTCCAAAATAATGGTCAGACAGTAGCAGAACTACAATTAGTTCCAGTCTCCAGAACTTGTACACTCGATATGTTGCTCACAACGTCATCCTCATTTAAACTGCATTCCCAAACACCAGTGTGCAATACCATGGTTAGTAGATAATTTCAAATAATACAACCACTGATGCTAAAGATATGAACATGTACTCAAATGCACAAAATAAACCCATATAAATATTTATAGTAATCAAAATGAACAGTGATGTGCAACCATGTTTAAAAAGCCTCTCATGCTTAAGTCATCCCTTCTGCCTAATAATCTTATAAAGTTAGCTTCCTTATCCACAAGCCATTGTCGTTTAGGAGTTGGAGGAACACCTGCTGATAGTCTATTCTTTATATCCTTAACTCTGTTCTGCTCCAAATGAATTGCGTGCAAGACATCAAGCATATATAACTTTGGTTTCTCTAGCAAACGTCTGAGGCGGCGATGCCATCCTTCAGCAGCATTCTGGCTTCTAGGATACTCAAGGGTACATGTATCCCATTGATTCCAGAATGTGATGTCAAACAATGGAGGCATACGTTCAAAGATATTACTTCACATTCCATACCTGCAGGGTCTTCCTAATACATAATTTTCCCTGAAAAATCGACACAAAAGTTTGGCTTTGTCAGGCATTTCACCCTCAATTTCGGTGAGTGTACCTTCCACATACTCTAGATTTATGAATGCCAAAGTTGGCATTTCTTTACACAACAGGGAGAATGGAATAGAGCTGCCAAAATCTGATGCAAGATGTAGTCATTGTATTTGTCGCCAGACTATCTGGCACAAATGGAACCAGCATCCCTTAGTTATGCTGTCACAGAAATGTGTCTTGATAGCATTCACAGCTCCTTTCTCAAAGTAGTTCATAATCAGTTTAGGTGCTAAAGTTAAGTCATGATTGCATACACAGTCCCAGAAACTGTTGTAACACACCTCAGACTTCGATGGTAGGATACCATACAGAACAAGAATGACCTTACTAACACCTGCTACATCAAGCTTACAATGGATAGTATACATCTGTTTACATTCCGTACTGCTAAGCGGAAATGTTCCATCTACCAGTATATATTCTGAGGCACACAGCATTTGTAAATTACTCTCCATAGTGACAACTACACAATTTCCAGCTGGGCAAGCATCCAGGGTATGTTCTACTATACATACACCATACTTAAGTGGAAAGTGAGCAGCAGTTAACTCTGCCAATGTTTGTATGTCTGCGACAATACTTTTCCATTTTATTTGCCTTATCCTAGTCACTGTCTGCTTTAGAGCTAACATGTTAGGTAATGCGTTAACAACACACATTGGTGTCTCTGATAAAATCTTTGAGACAACCTTACAGGGATCTTCAATGGATACCTTAGCCCTTCTCTTTAGTTTATCTCTTACTTCATATACAGCTAGTTTTACACTATCCGGACCATGAAAATGTGCTGAGCTTTTTACTAGTTTATAGCCATCCCCAGTTACAGTAGTGATGTATCTCCCTTTACACTTATCGTTTAATTTTCTATGGCAACACCAGTAAGTTCTCTCATTATTGTTCGCTCGTGCATGTATAGACATCCATCCACGCACAACATATCCTTTCCCTTTTGACTACAGACAGTGCTGTAAATATTTCTGAGCTGTCCTGGCACAAATGATGCTTCCTGCTGTGTTTCACAACTTGCACTAAAAAAACAAGGCACAATATATATGGATACATTATCAAAATGTCTATGCTATGGCAGTTTGTTTAGGTCCGTACCATCATACAGTCACTTACCTTGACATTTTAAGCTCTATGTACTGTACTAGTGTCTTGCTCTATGGTACTCCACTTTCTAGTATCCAGAACGTGTGTATTCAAAAGTTATCTACTCCCCTGTGATTTAGATTGTGCTGACGTCAATGACATGACATACATGATGCTAATGTGCATGACAGAATGTCATATTGCAGGAGTTCAAATGCAGAAGAATTTTCAACATTTTATATTAGATTATGTGTACTTCGCATTTCACAGCACTACTTGATGTGTTCGATCATTCCACAGTCGCATATTCGCTGTTCGAACTTTTCATGGTAAACCTTTTCTGATACTATGCACCCAAGCCATATATATATATATATATATATATATATATATATTATTACACACACACATACATACATACACACACAAGAGAGAGGTGTAGTAAAAAGACAGTTTTTGAGGGCTACAAGACTTACTACAAGGGAAGAGAATTTTTACAAGAGGTAGAGAATATGGCTGGATATTTTCATATTAGGGGATATAGTACTGAATTAATTGAACATGCCAAACAGTTTGTGATAAGTGAATGAGATAATTTAGGGGAGCCTTAGTTTTATGCTGCTAGTAGTGGCAGTGATAGTAGAGACTTTAATATAGGTTACATTACTAAATTTTCCCTTAGAACTAGCTGGTTTCTCAGTAGTAGCACTAAAATCTGAACCCCTGTGACTAGCACTTGCTCTAGAACCTGCTGGAAAGCACTAGGAAGCCTGAAACTGATACAAGCACTCAACTCACCTTGTCAATAAGGAGAAATTAATCGTAGGCACTAAACAGCCTATAATTGCAAAGTACCTTGCAAAGGTAAGGGAAAACAGCTCTTATACTTTACAAAAAAAGCACCTAAACAGGCATGTCCAAGGGTCAGCTTCCGGTGATTTCTCCTGTCCACCTGGTGAATCTGGGCATACTGGGGCAATGCGGCAACTGCCTCATGTACACAGACAATCCTCTCCTCCTACAACCCAACACTACAACCTGCGAGAGATGCACTTACATAGCCAAACTGGAAGCAAAGCTCACTCCGGCCAAGATTGTGCTAGACAGTCAAGAGGAGAAGGTTAACACCTGCACTATACCTCAAGCAACTCATAGCCCTTCAAAACCCACACCATCAACACCCACACATAGCAACACTAAACGAACATATGCAGAGGCCCTTAACATTAACCTGCCCAAGCAACAAGGACCTCCGAAGCTGAAACGCAAACAAACACCAGTTACAACCAAAGTGACACATAGCTCACAACACCAGTGTGCCACCCAACAACAGCCCCTAAGGCAAGACAATGTACCCAACACTTTAGTCATAGGTGGCTCTATAGTCAGGCACACTGATGTCGCACTTACCAGGCTGAACAAGGAGAAAATTACAGTCAGCTGTCTGTCAGGTGCCAGGATCTGCCACATAACACATGCACTCAAGTCACTCCACAGCAAGTACAAATACGACTCTGTCATTGTCCATGATGGAGTGAATGACTTGAGACATACCTCCCTGGACTACATAAAAAGAGACATTTAAGAGCTCTTGGATCATGTGGCCCAGGCAGGTATGACCCTAGCCCTGAGGAGCATCCTGCCTTCGCCCAGAATGATACCACTGTATAAGGACAAAATGACTGACTTCAACAATTGGCTAAGCTTCTGGTGTCATTCAAAGGGGATCCAGTATCTGTCTGCTTGGGAAGACATGATCAACAAACCACAATGCTTTGCCAGAGATGGTCTGCACCTGTCACCCCTGGGATTCAGGTTTCTGGCTAAAGCTCTTGCCACCCCTATAGTGCCTTTTTTAGGCAAAAATCAAAGGATAAAACCACCACTGTTAACAGATACAAGCATGCAAAATCTGAAGGTAATGCCACTCAATGCTAGAAGTCTAAACCTCAAAATGCACTCTCTCGAGGCACTCCTAAAAATGGAGAACATCAATATCTGTGCAGTAACTGAGAACTGGTTCAAGGCTCCAGAGAGCACCTCTGCAATACCAGCCTACAACTCTTACCACACTTTTCGGCCACAAAACCAAGACCGAAACACTAAAGGTGGAGGAGTGTCCATATTCACCAAGGATATTCACACCTCCAGGCTAGTTGCCCAACACAATGCATCTGAAATTCTCCAGGTGCAACTAACACTAGGTAAGACTGCAGTCCAAATTGTAGCTTGCTACAGATCCCCCACCATTCCCCAAGATTCTCACTACACCTTTCTAAACATACTGGAAAATATTAAGATACAACCAAACACCCTAATACTGGGTGATTTCAACTACCCTGCCATTAACTGGGAAAACAACTCAGGTACCAAATCTTTTTCCCAACGGTTCTTGGAATTCATAAATTCCAACGCCCTAGATCAACTAATCCATTGTCCCACCAGAGGCTCCAATATCCTAGACCTGGTCATTACCAACATGGGAGATAGATGCTCCACACCAGTGGTCACCTTCTCATTGGTCAGGTCTGCCCATAAGCAAATCACCCTTGACATCCACATCCCACACCCACCCCCAGTAAGGAAACCTCCTTAAAAAATTTCTCCAAAGCCAACTTCATGCTATTGAAGTCAGAAGTGGCAAACTTCATGACACCCATGAGACGGGATCTGAAAGTTTGACTGCAGAATCCTACACTAAGGCACTGTACGAGCACATCCACTCGTGCATGAATTGTGCCATCCCAAATAGAACCAAGATGCTCTTTTCCAAAAAAAGGAAGCCAATCTGGTGGTCCACTGCTATAAACAAACTATAACAACAGAAGGAAGAAACTGTTGCAGAAAAGAGGAAAATCCCAGCATGCAAAAAACTCCCTCACCAGCCTCAGTAAGAAGCTGAGATCCTTCATAAAATCCTCAAAAGCTAGTTATGAAAATAAAATTGCTAAAGATTCCAAAGACAACCACAAGGCATTCTATAGTTATGTCAAGAATCTAAATATCAATGCTCAGATCTGCTCTGAGTTACAACAGAATGGTATTAAATATACTGATCCCAAGGATATTGCCAATATCCTGGCAGATCGATTTAGTGCCAACTTCACCCCCTAAAGGGCCCATCTCAATACCAAAAGATTGCCAAATTCCGGTAATCATGGCCACACAGGTAGAAACCGCACTCTCCAAAGCTAAGAATACAGCATCCATGGGACCAGATGACATCCCAGGCTGTGTACTACATGAACTACAAAATGAACTGGTACCTTACCTAAGTGTCATGTTTAATCATAGCCTCACCTCAGGCTTCGTGCCCACTGAGTGACGCACAGCTACAGTTATCCCACTCCACAAGGGGGGAGCCAACTTGGATCCCGGGAATTACCATCCCATCAGTCTGACAAGCCTGATCTGCAAGGGCATGGAACGCATTATCATGGAACTTATAAACAAAGACATTGGCAACCTTCAAACACTGGACCCCACCCAGTTTGGGTTTGTGAATGGTCAATCTTGTCTCCTGAATCTGATTGACTTCTTCGAATCAGTCTCCAGAGCTGTGGACAAGGGTAAGGCAATCCACACAGCCTATCTGGACCTCAGCAAGGCCTTCAGCACCATCCCCCACTCTGGAATTATAGATAAACTTACTAAGCTGGGCATAAATCCTTACGTCATTCAATGGGTTGCCAACTGGCTTACTGACAGAACCCAGACTGTAAAAGTAGCTGACTCCAAATCCATCTCCAGACAAGTGCAAGTGGAGTACCTCAGGGTTCAGTTCTGGGACCACTCTTGTTTGGCATCTACTTCTCTGAAGTACAGGCCAACACTAAGGGACTCTGGCTAACAAAGTTCGCAGATGACTGCAAACTGGGAGCCATTACTGAATCCCCAAATTATGTGGATATTCTACAAAAGGGCCTTACAGAAACAGATGTCTTGTGCCATAGCCATGGGCTCAAGCTTAATGCCAAGAAATGTATAGTTATCCCCTTTGGAAAAAAAACATGTACCTGTGAATTACCACATAGGTGGCAGTACACTAAACATAGAAAGTGTGATGAGAGACTTAGGGACACAGGTGGACAGTGGTCTCACTTTCGATAACCACATCACCATAACAGTCAGGAAATCCTTCTATGTGGCACACCTCATCACTAAGAGCTATTCATCCAGAAAAAAGGAGGTCATTGTCCCACTGTACTCATCCCTCATTAGACCCATTATAGAGTATAATACCCGTTTGGTATGTACCTCACAAGACATCTGCAACAGCTGGAAAGGCCACAGAAATACCTCACTAAAAGAATCACAGGCCTAAAGCAGATGCCATATGCTGACCATCTAAAAAAAACTCCAGATATACTCTGTGGCATATCGTCTACTCAGAGGTGATCTCTGCTTAACATACAAGGCCATGTCAAACCCTGAGCTGTTGGACATGATCCACTTAAAGAAATCCCAATCCCTCAGAGCCTCACGTTCCAGAGATCTAAACCTTGTCATCAAAATGAACAAAACATGCTGGAGGGATAGGTTCCTGACCCAGAGACTCCCCATACTCTGGAACAGACTGCCCATACATGTCAAGCAGCGCACCTCCTTGGCCCTCTTCAAAAGGAACCTTGATGATTGGATGGGAGATAGGAAATTCACTCCGGGGATCACGTCAGTCGCCCTGCTAGACAGGGGTCCAGAGAAGTAAATATTGCGGGAAGAAATATCCAGGGAATTGTTATGGCTAGGCTTGTATAGGCCCTAGGGCCGATAGCCTAGTACCAACCTATGAACCTAAATACAATAGCCATAGTAATATGATAAAGATGGTAATACAGAAAAACTGGGCAATATTAGTCAAATCCTGAAGTTAAGAATGTCATTGGTGATAAACCAAGATTTATCGAAAAGAGAACAATCTTAAACAATACCCTTGTTATAAGGATTTACATTCAGCTCAGTCATATAATACATTTTTTAGAAAGAATGTTACTATACCTTGTCATAATTGTGTTTATTACAATGAGATTAATATTGACCCATCTTTTAAACATCCTATTACTAAGCAAGACTTTAAATTTTATGCTGCTGCTTGCCATACAGAAAATGTGATTTATTTTGCTAATTGTGTCTCTTGTGATAGTTCCTACATAGGGAAGACAAACCAGAAACTTAAAGAAAGAATTGGTTCACATCTCTCTGACATATGTAAATACCTTTTATCTATGGGAAAAGAACATAAGTTTAAATTTAGGGTCCTAAAAAGAATATTTGTTGTACGACGAGGTGACCTGGTTACTAAAACAGAAATGGCTGAATACAAATGGATTAACTTCCTTAGAGCTGACATGCCACCAGGTCTGAAAAGTATGACTAGTATTAAACCCGTAATAAAGATTAAGCAAGAATATCTATGAGCTGCTATGTTTACACACACACACGCACACACATACATATATATTCTATTTTTTTTAACCTTTCTCTTATAATTACATATTTTTTCAGGCTGCTCTGTTTATTTTCTTATTTCTATGTTTGTTTGTTTTTTTCAGATATTGCCATGTGATTTCTAATTGTATTCTGACAGACTGCCATTTTATATAAATATGATTGAGTGTCTGTTTTTTGTATTAAGCATTGATAAAGAGTTTAATTCAAAGGCTTTGCTGCTATTACTGTTGTTGCTATTCTGCAAATAAATATTTTAAGATGCTGAGTTCCTGGTTCTTGACTTACATTTCTTGTAGAATTGTTAGAATTTAATACAGATGGACTCCCCTTGATCCTAGATGGAAACTTCAGTGTTATCTTGAATTCAGTGGTGAATAGGTCCAACCCCTCAGAGAGAATGCAGATGAAGGCACAAAGGATTATAGCTGATTATCTGGCAACACACAAATTAGTTGATCCTTGTGGTGTTTTAATTTCTGAGTGTAGCAGATGTACCCTTTACTCACCAAATGCAGGATGAACCTAACGGGCAGCACCGGTTAGCTAGGGCTAAATCTATCCCGGCTCCTCCAAGTCTCCTCTTCAGTTTATCCTTTGAAAGTAGTCCAACTCTCAACCTAAGCACTTAAAAAGCATCCTACAGTCCAGCACTTGCTCAGACCTAATAGCAAGCACTGATATACCCTGACACTTGATTGCCCAGCAGGGCAAGGCTCATTATACACCCCTCACCAGCCAAGCAATTAAGTAGCTCACCCTACTATTCAGGCATGACCAAAGGGCAATGTCAGGTATACTCTCCAGTCCAGCTGGTAAACCTGGGTATCCTGAGGCAATGTTACAACTGCCTCATGTACAGACAACCCTCTCCTCCTACCACAAAACATTAACATATGCGAGAGATGCAATTATATAGCTAAATTGGAGGCTAAGCTCTCTCCACCCAAGACTGGAACAGGCAGTCATGAGGAGAAGGTTAACATTTGCACCACACCTCCAGGCTCACATAAACATACTAAACCAGCACTGGCAAAAAATACACATAAATACACAAAATCATACTCGGAGGCTCTAAATAAAAACCTGCAAAAGCATCACAGACCTCCAAAGCAGACACCCAAAAAACCTGCACCTCCCGTCACAAACCAGACAACACATAAAACACAAAATCAGTGTTCCGCACAATCACAGCCCTCAAGGCGAAATAACATACCTAACACACTAGTAATAGGCGACTCTATAGTCAGGCACACTGACCACCCACTCACTAGGCTGGACAAGGAGAAGGTTACTATTAGCTGCCTGTTGGGAGCCAGAATCTGCCACATAACACAAGCACTCAGGTCACTCCAGAACAAGTACAAATATGACTCTGTCATTGTTCATGTTGGTGTGAATGACCTGAGATGTACCTCCCTGGACTACATGAAAAGAGACATGGAAGAGCTCTCTCATCATGTAGCCCAGGTGGGTATGACCCTGACCCTGAGTAGCATCCTGCCCTCACCAAGAATGATACCGTAGTATAAAGAAAAAATTATCAATTTCAACAATTGGCTAAGCTACTGGTGTCATTCAAAGGGGATCCAGTGTCTGTCAGCCTGGGACAACATGCTCGACAAGCCTCATTGCTTCGCAAGAGACGGCATGCACCTGTCACCCCTAGGCTTTTGAATACTGGCCAAGGCTCTTGCTGCTCCCATAGCGCCTTTTTTAGGCAAGACTCAAAAGTCATACCCACCTCCGTAAACAGCACAAATAAAAAAAATGAGGGTTATGCTACTCAACGCCAGGAGTTTAAATTTCAAAATGCACACGCTCGAAGCACTCCTCAGTATGGAGAACATCAATATCTTTGCAGTAACTGAAACCTGGTTTAAGGCTCCACAGAGTACCCCAGCACTACTGGGCTACAACTCATACCACACATTTTGGCCACAGAAAATGGACTGAAACACAAAAGGAGGGAGTGTATCCATATTCATCAGGGATACCTACACCTCCAGGTTAGTGGCGCAGCATGATACCTCCGAGATCATCCATGTGCAACTAACATCAGGCAGATCTGCAATGCAAATTGTGGCCTGCTAAAGATCACCCTCCATGACCCAGGACCACCACTCTGCCTTTCTGGAGACACTGGAAAACATGAAGGTCATACTGAACACCCTGATATTGGGCGATTTCAATTACCCTACCATTAACTGGGAAAACTACTCAAGTACAATCTCCCAGGTCCAGCGCTTCCTGGAATTTATCAACTCAAATACCCTGGATCAGCTGGTAAACTCCTGTACCAGAGGTGAAAACATATTGGACCTGGTCATCACCAACATGGGTGACAGGTGTTCCACACCAGAGGTCAACCCATCACTGGTTAGATCAGACCATAAACTAATCACTCTGGATGTCCACACCACCACCTCCAACCAAGGAAACCACAGTGAAAAACTTTTCTATAGCAAACTTCACCATACTTAAGACAGAGGTGGTAAGTTTCACAGCCCCCACGCTAAAGGATAACAGTGTCCATGATGCAGGAACCTTTACAAATGCACTCTATGAGCACCTACAAGGATGCATGGATTGTGCCATCCCTAGCAAAACCAGGATTCACTACCCTAAGAGAAGGAAACCAGTCTGGTGGATCCCTGCCATAAACAGGCTATACACCAGAAGGAGGAAACTAGTTCAGAAAAAAAGCAAATCCCAAGAAGGAAAGACATCCCTGATCAGTATCAGTAAGAAACTAAGGTCCTTTATAAAATCCTCCAAGGCTAACTTTGAAAGAAAAATAGCCAAGGATTCAAAAGATAACCACAAAGCCTTCTTTAGCTTTGTCAAGAATCTAAGTGGCAACTCGCAGATATGCTCTAAGCTAGTGCAAAATAGCACAAAATATACTGAACCCACTGATATTGCCAACACCCTGGTAGATAGATTCAGTGCAAACCTCACCCCCTTCTCACCCCCAAAAGGGCCTACAACAATACCAGAAAGGTGTAGTGTCCTGGAAATCACAGACGCACAGGTGAAAACAGCCCTTTCAAAAGCACAGCATCAATGGGGCCAGATGGTGTCTCAGGCTGCATCTTGCATGAACTACAGAACGAACTAACCCCCCCCACCACCTAAACACACTGTTCAATCTTAGCCTCACCACAGGCTATGTGCCCATAGAATGGTGCACAGCAACAGTTATTCCGCTCCACAAAGGAGGGGCCACAATTGACCCTGGTAACTGTCACCCCATAAGCCTGACTAGCCTGCTCTGCAAGGCTATGGAGTGCATCATCATGGAACTCATTAACAAAGACATTGGGAACCTCCAAACACTTGACCCAACCCAGTTCAGCTTTGTTAAGGGCAGATCATGCCTACTAAACCTACTTGACTTCTTCGAGACAGTCACCAAGGCCATAGATGAGGGGAAGGTAGTTCACACAGCCTACCCTGACCTCGCCAAGGCTTTTGACACTATTCCCCACTCAGGAATTATAGAAAAACTCACCAGCCTGAACATAAACCCCTGCATCATGAGATGGGTTGCCAACTGGCTTACAGGCAGAACTCACACGGTAAGAATAGCGGGCACCAGGTCCGACTCTAAACCAGTCACAAGTGGTGTCCCACAAGGCTTGGTCCTGGGACCCCTAATGTTTGGCGTATACTTCTCAGAAGTACAGGCAAACACATGAGGACTATGGCTAACTAAGTTCATCGATGACTGCAAACTGGGAGCCATAATTGACTCTCCGGCTGACACGGACATTCTCCAAAAGGCCTTACTGAGACGGACACCTGGTGTCAAAGTCATGGTCTCAAGCTAAATGCGAAAAAATGCATAGTCATCCCATTTGGGAAAAACAAAACACCCATGAATTACCACATAGGTGGCAGCCCCAATACAGAAGAGGTAATAAGAGATCTGGGGACCCAGGTAAATAGTAATCTCTCTCTTGACAATCATATTGTCAAAGTAGTTAGGAAATCCTTCTATGTAGCCCATCTAATTACTAAAGGGTTCGCATCTAGAAATAAAGAGGTTATAGTGCCCCTCTGCTGGTCACTCATCAGACCCATCATAGAGTACAATGCCCCATTTGGGATGTACCTCACAAGACACTTCCAACAGCTGGAAAGACCACACCAAGAGGATTACTGGCCTTAAACATATGTCCTATGCAGCCCGATTGGAAAAACTCCAGCTGTACTCAGTCACATATCCCTTACTCAGAGGTGATCTCTGCCTGACTTACAAAGCCATGTCCAACTCAGAATTGATGGACATGCTCCACCTAAAGCAATCCAAGTCACTGCAAGCCACTCGCTCTAGTGAGCTAAACCTCCCCACAATAATAAATAGAACATGCTGGAGGGATAGATTCCTGTCACAGAGACTCCCCTTGCTTTGGAACAAAATTCCTAACTACATTAGGCAGAGCCCTTCACTAACACTCTTCAAGAGAAACCTTGACAAGTGGATGGGTAACAGAAAATACACCCCTGGGATCACTTCATTGGCTCTTCTTGACAGAGGCTCAGTTAATTAATCAATGAGGCGGCGAAAGCTGATACACTCTGGCTAGGCTTATAAATGCCCTCGGGCAGATAGCCTAGTACCTACCTATGAAGAATGGATTACATTTTGCTCTCTATGTACTTACATATTCACATCTTTTTTTGGTGGTAGATTGTTTGCAGTTTTTGCTGTCAGATCACAAGAGTCTTATAGGGATTTGCACTGGGAAGGAACCTCAGCCAGGCCCTGTAAACCATGGAGATTGGAATAATTAATTCTGCAAAATCCCCACTTAAAACAATATATTCATATGGAAGTAGCAATGTATGTTGAAAGGGAATCCCCCTGCCAAAATCTATACCTATATTCTATGATGGGGAATCTTTTTATATTTGTACTGCTACCAAAGCACACCTATCACATGAGTTAGATCTTACAACTCAGCAGCAGAAGAAACAGGTTACTACCATGGCAACCGTGTCAAAAGATTAGTTTTAATAATCAGTTAATTCAAGACTGTAAAAGGAAAAGAAACTTGGTTGAAATGTTGGGACCTACTAAAGTGAGTCCTGAATAACAGAGTCTGAATGACTAAAAATACAGACTTACATTTATTAAGTCAGAGATCATCCTTTTCTAGAATATTCCCTTTTCTTCATGATATGGCAATCTTTGTAGTTGATATATATAAGTGCGGGGAGGCTCTCTCCCCATATCAGAGGATGCGGGGGGGGTTTCCCCCCTGTAAAAAAAGAGATTCACTCTTCTCCTATAGCTTTAGTTTTTTTTTTTTCAGCTTGTCTATAGTCGGCATTTGACTGCCAACTTTTCAATTGGCAGCCAAGAAACTCAGCTATCAGTGGCTATTAAAGTCAGAGCTGAGTTATATTAAAATATGGTGCCTTGTAAGCCTGGGCCTCATTTCATAAGCTCACTAAGTTACTAGCCCAAATATTAAAGAAGATACAGGCTAAAATGCACATTGCTTATCTGTCAAAAAAATCTAATATAGTTACAGCCCCAGAGGCAATTAATGAGGCCTCAGATATCTTCTATGCAGATTTATATTCAGAGGAAAATAGTAATACAGGCTTCTCAGAGAAAACTGAATACCTTTTTAATCTGTCAGAAACTTTCCAAGGTAAAAGAGTGTCAGGTGGAAAACTAAATCAGCCTATGCATAAAGAAGAAGTATTGAAGACAAGCCTGAATGCGTACTTAAATTCTTGTTTAATATTATTATTAGTTCATTGGAAAATCTCTTTCAATCGATATGAGAAAAGGGCTCCCTTCCCCTGTATATGAGAGAATCCAGGATCACTATTATTCCTAAATCATGGAAGGAGCTTACAAAAATTACGAATTACAGATCAATTTCCTTGATTAATGTGGAGACTAAATTATTTTTCAAGATTTAAAGGACCTTCTGAAGCCAGCTGTTGAGATTTTTCTCAATTTTGACAAATCATTTTGTTCTATTTTAGGGAATCATTTATGGCAGGTGCTAGCTGTCTTTGGTATCACCGTATCCTTCATCAAGGTGATTCAGGCTTTACAATAGTGACTCCTGTTCTGTAGTTCTGCATTATCAATACCTTTTCCTTGAGTAGAGGCACTAGGTAAGATTGCCTATTATCACCCGCATTATTTTTATCAACAGTTGAATCACTGGCCTAGATGATTAAACTCGACCCTAATTTGCATGTATGAAAACTCATGGATTATTAGCTTAGAGTGCTTTTTTTATGATTGTTTAATTGTTCCTGATGTCTCTCAGAAAGATCTACCTGAGCTGTTCAACCTATTAGAAAGATTCCATGATTACTCAGGATTAAAGGTTAATATTACTAATACTGAGATTATTTCCAGTGAATGATTTGGCCAGTTGGCTGAGGCAGTGTAGTTGGATGCCTAAATTTAGGTGATGCTAGCAACCCCACCCCCACATATTTAGGTATTACACTACATGCAAATCCATGCAAATGGTCAGTCAAAACTTCAAGCATACATGGAATTGGCTTGTTACACATATTCATTCACGGCTGAGACTATGTTTTTTATTGTGGTAGAGAATCATAACGGTTAGAATGATTGCAGACCCTAAGTTGCAGTATAGCTGTAGACATATTCCTACAGTCTTTAATAATCAATGGTTAGAGGAAATTAAAAAAAAGTTAACAAGAACCCTTATTTGGCATTAAAAAAACAAAGGCAAGATCCCCAAATGTGCTTTATCTTTAGGAACTGTATTGGGAAAGAATTGTTTATTTATTTATTTAACATCTGTTTACTGGGATAGTCCGACTGAGTTAAACAAGAAACCCTATTTTCAACAGAGGCCTGGGGAGAAAAGCTCCAAAAATAGAAATAGTGATATTATAGTTGTTACATATATACATTACAATATACATCATTAGTAACAGGCACAAAAGAAAAGAATTAGAGTATAACCAAACAAAATAAAACTTGCAGGATAGTTATGGTAGTCAAAAAAGACGTGATCATGTGATAGCACATATTACACAGAAAATTATACTATAGAAGGTTTTTAACTGCACTAGCCAGGAGTAATAAAAGTACAAAGCCAGGAATCAGCAAGGAAGTTTTTGAGCAAGTGTTTGAACTCATGATAATTAGTAGTAGTTCTAAGGTTCAATGGAAGAGAGTTCCAATGTTTTGCTACATGATGGGAGTATAGGGAGTCTCTGGTAGTATTTGTTGATTTATTAACCTGTAGTAAGCATGCATTAGTTGATCAAAGGGAACATCTGGTTGAATAGATTTGGAGAATGTTATGAAGTGCAGGTGTTGTAGATCAGAGTATAACGTGTGTGCGTGCTATGTCTTTAAGAAGCATGCAAGGCTGTACTTTCACGTATACATTCCAGACACATGCAATCCCTAGTGCCTTTTTCTGCAAGCAGCCAGTGACAGAGCATGTATGATCACAGTAGTTAGTTTGTATATGTCACTTAAGTCGTAGTCAATACATCTTTAAAGTGATGTGTTTGTATAGAATAAAGCTGCTTAAACAAAACCCATGAAGACTCGTTTATTCATGTACCAACGCAAAAGCGATATGGTGTCAGAACCGGGATGGAAGACTGAAGAACATTTGGAGGCATGAGGTGTAGAGACGCCAGTGAAGATAGAATTGAGAGAAAAAACATACAAACACAATTAGAATGAATTAAACATAATGAAAGAAAATAATAAATTATGTACTCAATGCAGAAAAGAGGTAGAAAGGGCATTAGAAGGGCACAAACCACATTATCAGGCAAGTGGAAAGTACAAAAAAAGTTTGCTAATTAAAGAGAATGTTTGAGATAAAGGTATTTGACAAAACTATTGGCTTTAAAATAAAAAATGAGCATGTTTAAGACAGAATTAGTGTGATCAAGGCAGAATTGGGCATGTTTAGAGTAAAACAAACACAAGAGAAATACAGACATACAAAAAGGGCTTAAACAAGCAAAAGAATATAAAAAGAAAAGAGAAAAGGGCACAGTAAGCAAAAAGAAAGCAAGGCAACTGCTTGTGTTTATGCAAAGTGATGTGTTTGGGCATAACTACGACTTTGTAGTGCAACAAGTGTGCAATTAAAGTTGTTTGAAGCATCTCAGTGTGTGTAAAAGTGCTTACAGTGTGTGCTTTTTACTGTGCATGTATTTCAGAGAGTTCACTGTGTGCAAGGTGCAACTATTTTGTGAAAATCCAGTCAAAGCAGTTATTTGAGGAAAAGTTTTGTGCTGGGTGCCTCTGTTCACAGAGTGCCGCCATTACAGAAAGCCTCTTGTACTGTAAAGAGTTGCCTAGCAAGGTACCCCCATTTTGGGAACATTTCAGTGTATTGCATTGTCATTTACAAAGTGCAAATATGTCAAAAGATACTGACTTGAGCAGCACAAGTCCAGTTTACTTACATTGTACAATTGCTTGATATATTTCCTGCATTGATAAAAGTTGTTACAAAAAATTACAAGAGTGTTACACTGCTCGTGAATTACCCAGTTGCAATGTAAAGTTCTCGAATGTTTCTTAAAGAGATGACTTTAACAATTAGTGGCATATGAGTGTATCATGCCTGCCTTCATCGATAAAGTCACAAGCAATTATTTTGGCATTTTTACCTTTACCAATTCTGAGAAAAAATGACTTTTGCATTTCTGCCTTTACCCACACTGAAGCTTCGAAACTGTATAACCTTTGCATTTCTAAATGATCTTAGCACTTCTGCCTTTACTGATACAAAAGTTTCGAAAGTGTATAACCTTAGCATTTCTGTCTTTACTGATTTAGCAAGCAAGTGACTTTTGCATTTCTGCCTTCACTAATTTCAACATGCATGACTTTAGCATCTCACTCTTTATTGATTTTGAATGTGTATGACTTTGGCATTTCTGCTTCTGCCAATTCCGCAAGCATGGCGAATGATGGTAAATGACTTTAGCATTTTTGACTTTATCAATCAAAGATTTTACAAAGCATCAAACAATCCAAGAAAATATTTTGCAAAGTTTTGTAAAGTATCGTAAAGTTTAAAAAACATTCCATAAAGTTTCGTAAAGCATTGTTAATCCGAAGAAAGTATTTCACAAAGTATAATAAAGCATCGAGAAGTCTGAGAAGTTATTTTGCAAAGTTCAGTTGTACGAGAGTACTACAAGGTTGTTCATTCACATAATTCCAACAAGCTTAAAGACAGCAAGTATACGTATAAAATACAAAAAAGCATTGTGCAAAGTGTGTTTATGCCTATTACTTATGCACATGTGTGCGTATATTCATGCTTGATTGCAAAACCTCTAGCTGGAATGTGTTAATATGGCAGACGGATTTCGAAAACCTCAACCACTTGTGTTTGATCAGACTATTGCAGAGAACTGGAGAATATGTGAATAAGAGTGTGATATTTTTATACAAGCAGTTATACAGATAGAGATGCATGTACAAGGGTGTTCATTTTGTTAAATCTAGCAGGATCTGAGGATATAGAAAGAGAGCATTTATTTGTGTATGCACCAGCAGTGTGTGAAGGTGAAGATGCAGACCGCCATATTGTTGTGCAAGCTGAATCAAGGGAAGGCCCCAAGTGTTTGAAGTGCAAGTTCAGAGAAATGTGTAATGCACAGATGAACATTACATTAGAGAGGCTTTTGTTTTACACAAAAAAAACAGAAGCCAGGGGAGACATTTGCAGCTTACATAACTGACTTAAGAAAGAGAACTAAGATGTGTCGGTTTGGTGATTTAAAAGATGAGCTGATAAAGGTCAGATTTGTGTGTGGTATTAATAGTGCTGCAGTGAGAAAGATTTTGCTTTGTGACAGTGATTTGACATTAAGTAAAGCAATAGAGATTTGCCAGATCCATGAGTTGACTGAAAGACATACAAATATGCTTGCAAGTAAAGAGCTTGGTTTCACGGAGCTCCGGAGCAAACATAGATAGTGTGGAACACATGGCCAGCAGAAACAGGGTTTCCAAAGAAGGTGAACAGCTTTCAAGAACATTCTAGAGAAAGTGCAAGCTCTACTGCCAGTGCAGTACAAAGAAAACTTGAGTCAGCAAAACTCAAGTCTAGCTTTATTGTTAACTGTCGCAATTGTGGTGCAAATCATGAATCTAAAAAAGAGAGGTGTTTAGCATTTTGTTAGCAATGCCACAAGTGCAAGAAATGGAACCACTTTCAAATGTTTTGCAAGTGAAGTAAGCCTCACTCAGTTGTAAAGAAAGGTCACACAAAAAAACAGGTTGATCAAGTAGAACCGAAATAGCTTTCTATGTGGATGGTGTATCAGTACATAGGAAAAGAGCTGATGCAGTAAACTTATTACCAAGGAGCAAAGTGTTTTGTATAGTCAGGAGCAATGGAAAATCCACAGAGCTCAAAGTAGACACTGGGTCAAAGTGCAATGTTATGTTAACAGACACATTTGCAAAAGTGAGAACTAATGAACAACTAGATACAACCAGCAGTACGAGACCTGTTGTGTATGGAGGTGAAGAAATTCAAACTAAAGATTCAGTAACACTTTCGTGTTATGCGGCTGAAAGCTGTTACAACTTATTATTCTACGTAGTCCAACAACCAGTGCAGTCTTTACTAGGTCTCAAAGATAGCTTGAGAATAAATCTGCTTTCTTTTGCTAAAGAAGTTCATCATGTGAGTGCACTTCCGAGTTCCAGTTTTTCAGAAGCCATTTTCTCAGAGTATGCTGAAGTTTTGGATGACAAACTGGGCAAGCTTCCAGTTGTGTATTCCATAAAATTGGATACAGAGGTTACTCCAGGTAGTCAGACCAGCAAGAAGAGTTCCGATTGCAATGCAAGACAAAGGTAAAGCTCAGTTAAATAAAATGGTGCAGCAGGGTGTGATTTGTCCAGTCACAGAAACAACTGAATGGGTGTCGATCATGGTAGCCGCTCATAAGAAAGGCTCAGAAGAAATCAAGATATGTATTGATCCTAGAGATTTAAACAAAACATTAAAAAGGCTATATCATCTAATGCTTACAGTTGAAGAAGTTGCAGCTCTAATACATAATGCTTCTGTATTTTCTGTTTTGGATGCAAAGAGTTAATTCTGGCAAGTAATGCTTGATTGCAAATCCTCATTTCTCACTACTTTTGGTACTCCATTTGGCAGATACAGATTCCTAAGAATGCCATTTGGAATAAATTCTGCAAGTGAAGTTTTTCAGTGTGCAATGGAGCAAATTTTTATGCCATTTGGAATAAATTCTGCAAGTGAAGTTTTTCAGTGTGCAATGGAGCAAATTTTTTCACGTTACCCTTGTGCCATAATAGTAGATGATATATTAGTTGGAGGCAATAGTGCAGCAGAGCATGACAGAAATCTCAAGAAAGTTCTTGACAGACCACATGAGGTAAACTTAAAGCTCAGTCCTCTGAAATGCAAATTCAATCTTCCAGAAGTGACTTATGTGGGGCATTTGTTTACCAGTACAGGCTTAAAGCCTGACCCTACCAAACAACAGCCATTCTAGAGATGCCATCACCAGATAATGTGCAGAGTTTACAGCATTTGGGTATGGTCAACCATTTAGGTAAATTAAGCCCAGATTTCAGTGAATTGACAGCACCTTTGAGAGAGCTAACACTCACAAATGTTGTATGGTCATGGTTAGAACATCATCAATAGGAGTCTGATAACCTTAAGCAGAAAATTGCCACTCCACCTATGTTAAGGTACTACGATAACAACAAACCTGTTATTCTTTCTTGTGATGCTTCAAAATTGCGCCTTGGTGCAATTATTCTTCAAGAGGGCAGACTCGTAACTTATGCATCTAGGACATTGACTCAGAGATGCACTGTCCGCAATTGAGAAAGAGCTTTTGGCAATATTTTTTGCATGTTCATATTTCATGATTATACTTATGATCAAGCTATCCAGATTAAAACAGATGATCAACCACTTGTTACTATTCTGAAGAAACCTATGCATTCTGCTCCAGCAAGATTACAAAGAATGATGCCCAAATTGCAAAAGTACAATTCCAGAATGGTCTACACTAAAGGTAAATTGCTCTATCTGGTTGATACCTTATCTAGATTGCCATTGCATGATCTATTTCGCAAAGAGGGAGGATGTAGATCAGTGTAACGTATGTACATGCTATGTCTTTAAGAATCATCCAGGGCTGTGCATACACACACAAATTCCAAACTCGTACAATCCCTGGTGCCATTTTGTGGAAGCAGCCAGTAAGTGAGCATGTATGATCGCAGTAGTTAGTTTGTATACAAGTCATAGTCAATAAGTCTTTACAGTGATGTGTTTGTATAGAATATAGCTGCTTAAACAGAACCCACGAAGACTTCTTTATTCATGTATCAACATGAAGGTAACAGGTGTTTTGTCTGCATGATAGACTATATTATGACCCATGGTTAGTTGATTGTGCAAGAGAAGATGTGGGAGTTCTGGCCAAGACAGTTTTTTCAATATGTCACCGTGATGTATATGATTTGGAGAGTCAGAAGCACATTTGGCAGTTTTATTGTAACATTGCTCTAGTTTCTTTAGATCTGTTTTTTTGAGATTAATAAGAATTGGAGAAGCATATAGTAGACTTGATAGAAGATGACTTCTGGCAATAGCTATCCTAGAGGTGTTGGTTAGACATTGTTTGTTCCTGTACAAAGTACCCATTCCTTTGTATACTTCCTTAATAGTTTGTGAGACATGCAGGTCAAGTCTTAGATCATTGTCAAGGGGGATGCCTAGCAGTGTGGTTTGTGTGTCAGGTGTGATTATAGTGCTTATAGTGCTGTTACTAGTAGTGATGAAGACAGTGGTAGTGCGGAGGCTCTGGAGGTTTGAAAGACCAGGAGTTTGTTTTGGGGGGTTAAGTATGAACTGTGATTCTGATAGCCAAGATTCTATTTCAGAGAAGGACTTTTGTGTGATTATCTGGAGTTGATGAAGTGTTGGAGCATGGCATATAAGAGTGGTGCTGTCTGCATACTGAAGAATAGTTGCTAGTGAGCTGGCAGTGTTTAGATTATTGGTGAAAATGCTAAACAGAAGTGAGCCAAGAACTGAACCCTGTGGCATACCTAGCTTGACTGGGAGAAGGGTGGAGAGCTTATGTTGCCATATAACTCCTTGCTGGCATTCTATTAGGTAACTTTGGAACCACAGGACAGCAGATGGCTGTAAGTTCAGGTTAGAGAGAACATTCAACAGTTTATGATGGGAGTCTGTATCAAAGGCCTTGGATATGTCTAAGAATACCGCAGAAACAAATTTGCCCTTATTACAGAGTTTACAGATAGTACTGGAAATGTTAAGGAGAGCAGTAGTGGTACTGTGGTGGGGTCTGAAACCATATTTGAGAGCTGGCAAGAAGGTTATTGGAAATGAGGTAGTGAAGACGTTGGGCATGAATTCATCTTTCAAGGATTTTAGATATATCGGGTAAAATAGTAATAGCCGTATAGTTTGTGAGATCTGTAGAGTTGCCATCCTTGTGTATGGAGATAATATATGCAATTTTCTATAGCTTTGGGACACATTGTTCTGCAATAGATTTGCTGATTAGAATTGATAAAGGGTAGGATATGGCTTCTGCTGCTATTTTTAAATATTCAGCAGGTAGACTGTCTGCTGCAGTAGTGGTGGGTTTGAATTTCTTTAGTAATTTTTCAATAGCTTTTGTGGATACAGGTTGAAAGGAGAATGATGTACTGTTAGGGGAATTAGGTGTGGTTGATTAGTTAGGGTTCTGGTTAATTAAAGACAATATACTTTCTGTGAAGAACTTGTTAAATTCTGCATTGGTACTAGAGGAATTTGGAATATGGGGGGGGGGGGGGCTGATGTTTGTCCTGGGTAAAGAATGGATTTAATAGTTCTCCAGAATTTGGGGAGTTATGTTGGTACTTTAACTGTAAGTTATTGTAATAGTTCTTCTTTTCTAGGTTACTCTGATGTTTATCTTTATTTCTAAGTTGCCGGAGTGCTAGTCGACTGTTGTGTTTCACAGGAATACCATAATTGCCATGCTCTATATCTTTCTATTAAGAGGGTCCTTGCATGTTTGGAGAGCCATGGTGTAAAATTAGATTTGCAGTGAATTGTTCTAGGAGGTGTTAGCCTGTTAAGTACATTGAGAAAGATATTACTGAAATAATCTACTGCTGTATCAAGGGGAATTTATTTCAGGATGGTCCAGTTACACTTTTTAAGGTTTGTATAAATTATAGGAAGCAAATGTTTTTCTTACTACGTATTTGGTGAAGTATGTTGTGTTTGAGATTAGGATGTTGCCAAAGTAGATATGTAGGCAGGTATATGGTCACTAAGACTGTCAGGCAGACAGTCATAATGTTGGTAGAGGTTATGTTTATTGGTTAACATCCAATCTAGTGTAGATTGTTTTTTTTTTATCAATCCTGATGGGTCCCTGGGTAAGCTGAGTAAAACCAGATAGGTTAATGAAGTTTTAGGGGTGGCTGAATTACAGGAGGACCAGTCCACATTAAAGTCATCCATAATGATGGTTTCATTAGCTATGGTGTTAGACATGGTTTGAAGGATATACTCAGTAATGGGAACGTTATTGCCAGGCAGCATGTAAATGACTATAATGGTAATGACTTTACTTTAGTTAAGTAGCAGCTTGGTTGATAAGATGTCAATATTTTCTAGGTTGGGTATGTTGAGATTAACTGGTACAAGTCAGAGGTTAGACTTGTACATTATGGTCACACCTCCACGTTTTCTTTCTTTCCTGACCACCCTAAATAGACTGTATCCAGTAGGGGTTATTTCATTGTCAAATATATGTCACTTAAACCAAGTCTCAGTGAAGGCAACTATGTCAAGAGAGTAGTGAGATAATGTATCATGTAATTTTTGGACTTTGTTTACTATGCTTCTAAGGTTTAGGTTAAGAAGTAATACGTTTGAGCTTCTATGAGATAGATTCAATAGGTTTTGTACTTGATGAGGTGCTATAGGAGTGCTATTTGGATGGGGATTAGGATGTATATCACCATTATGAGCATCAAAGTGACAGTAGCAAGAGTATGTAGTAGTTTGGATATAAATTTATGCTTGAAGAATGATGGTTTGGAGTTAAGTTTTAGATAGGTCAGTTTATAGATGGTTTGACTGGTGTTAGTAAGATTAGTGATGGGTGATGCAATTTGAACTGTGAATTGTGTTGATTGAGTAGAAGTAGCTTTGTGGCTGGTAACTGGAGGAATTGGGATAATGTGGTAAGATGTTAGGTGGGCAGTTATTGATAGTGTGAAGAAAGTGATAGTGCATATTAAAGGAGCTGTTTGTAACAGGAATAAAATAAAACTAGGGTTAGAGTTGTGAGTAGCAGTACTAATAGGGTGTAATAATTTAGTTTGCTGCTATTGCCTGGGTAGGTAAATTGGCTGGGTAGTCTAATTGGTTGGCTTATGGGAGTGGGAGTGGTTAGGATAGAAATAAATGTAGGAGTGTCAGGGGTGGGTGGAATGTGGGCAGGGTAGGGAAATGGAGCGGGCTGAGCCTCAAACGATCATGTCCCAGAAACAATCTACCATATACCTTTCAGACAGGTATGTGGAAAACGTAATACCAAGCTACTTCAGTAGAACATTACAGTCCTGGAAAGATTATATAGAAGAAAAACAAAAAATAAAATGTAAAGGAAGGAAAGGAGACTGGGCTATGACCAAGGGAAGGAAGCCCTAGATAGCAGCTGAAACAGTACAGTGCACCTAACAGACTGGAGGAAAAAAATGTTGCTGACTGGGGGGAGGGGGGAGGATTCCAGTAGTGTGCCATCCAGAAAAAAACAGATGAGCCAGTGTGCAATACAATAATGGAAGGTAAGTGTAGAAAATTGTGTTTGTGTGTGTGTGTGTGTGTGTGTGTGTGTGTGTGTGTGTGTGTGTGTTGTACCTTTAAGAAGCATTTCAAAGGACAGCAGTGCCATTTTGAGAGTGCAGCCAGAGTGTGAGCATGTATGAGTGTGATAGCTAGTTTGTTTATAAGTTTATCTAAGTTAAAGTTACTAAGCCTCAATCCTGATGTGTTTGTACATAATAAAACTGCTTGAACAGAGCCCACAGATGTTCGTCTGTTTTATCCTGACCGGGTGAATGGCATGGTGCCAGAACTGGGAGTCCAGGGACTGCTTTTCAGAGCTACATGGTGCAGAGTTAACAGTGAAGGTAAACTAAGTGAACTGAGTACAAAAAAGGGTCAGAAACAAACTAAAGATAATTTGCATGAACAATGTATTTTATCAGAAAGATAAAACAGAGCATTACAAGGGCACAGAACACACTATTAAGCAAAAGGGAGCATCAAAAAGTTTATTAATTAAACACAATGTATAAAATTAAGATATTTGTTAAAACGATTATCAGAAAAGCACATAAGGCATTTAGAATTACCTTGGAATTGCACAACAAGCATGTTTAAAGTAAAGCTAACATGTTTAGAGGAAAAGGAGCACAAGAAAAGTATAATGGGCATGAAGAGAGATTAAACAAGCAAAACAAACATGATAAAAGGGCAAAAGAGCACATTAAGCATAAATAAAGCAAGGTGACTGCATGTTTTTTGGCAAATTACTGTTTTTGGTATAAACTACTATTTTGCATTGATTGAAGCTATTAAGGGCATAACTAGAGTTATTTGAAATATCTCAAAGTGTGTAAAAGTGCTTACAGTGTATGTTTATTACTGTGCATTCATTCCGAAGAGTTTATTAGTGTGCAAAGTGCAACTATTTTATAAAGTGCATTCAAAATACAGCTATTTCAAAAAGTTTCTTGTGCTGGGTGTGTCTCTTCACAGAGTGCCACCATTACAGAGTGTTTTTTGCACTGTACAGAGTTATTTAGCAAAGTACAGCCATTTTGGGAAAGTTTCAGTGTGCTGTGTATTGTTTATTCGCAAAGTGCAGTTACTTTGAAATGTTTCTTACTCTGAGCTTCTTCTGCCCAGTTTATTCATGCAGTGCAGTTATTTTGAAATGCTTATTACACTGATAAGAGGTGATTTCTTACATTACAGTGATTTCAAGAGTATTCTTGTGCCCAGGAGATTTATTTCGCAAAGTTCAGTTATTCAGGAGCTTGTTGTGCTGTTGGCCATGGTTACAAGTACTGGCATAAATAAGTGTGTGTGTTTATGCATACTTGCAAAAGCCTCCACTGGTATGTGTTAATATGGCAGAGGCATTTCGCAGGCAAGGTCCACTTGTATTTGATCAGAATATTGCAGAGAATTGGAGAATATTTGAGCAAGAGTACGATATTTTTATGCAAGCAGCTTATTTTGACAAGGATGCATGCACCAGGGCATTCATTTTGCTAAACCTAGCTGGGTCAGAGGCCATTGAAACAGAGTGTTTATTTGTGTATGCACCAGCAGTATATGAAGGAGAAGGGGAAAACCATCATATTGTTGTACAGGCTGAATCAAGGGAAGACCCTGAGTGTTTGAAATGCAAATTCAGGGAAATGTGCAACCCCCAGACAAATGTTGCATTAAAGTGGCATTTGTTTTACACAAGAGATCAAAAGCCAGGAGAAACTTTTGCAGCTTATATTTCTGACCTGAGAAACAAAGCTAAAATGTATAGTTTTGGTGATTTAAAAGATGAGTTGATAAAGGACAGCCTTATGTGTGGTATTAATAGTGCTGCATGAGAAAGATTTTGCTTCGTGACAGTGATTTAACTCTGAGCAAAACTATTGAGATTTGTCAAATCCATGAAGTTACAGAAAGGCACACAAGTATGCTTGCAGGTGATAAGAGCATGGTTTCAGCAGGCTCCAGAACAAATGTAGGCGACATAAAACAAATGGCTAGCAGAAGCAGGCCTAAGCACATGGTAGCTGTAACCCCTGCAGGTATGGCAGGTAAAACCCATAGTTTTCCAGCAAGTTCTAAGACTAGTTCAGTGAGAAGGACATGCTCAGTGCAATACAAGGGTGTCAGCAAAACCCAAATCAGTCTTTATTGTTTACTGTCGCATTGGTGGTACCAATCATGAGTCTAAAAGAGAGGAGTGCTTAGCATTTGGTCAGCAATGCCACAAGTGTAAAAAGTGGAACCATTTTCAAAAGTTTTGCAAATCAAGTAAACCTCACACAGTTATAAAGAAGGGTCACTAAAAAGCAAGTTGATCATAAAGAGAGCTGCAACCCTACTTTTTATGTAGATGGTGTATCAGTAATTGGTGAAAAGGTTGATGCAGTAGATTTGCTGGCAAAGAATGAAGTGTTTTGTACTGTCCAGATCAATGGTAAATCCACTGAGCTCAAAGTAGACACTGGTTCAATGTATAATGCTATGTCAGCAGACACATTTGATAAGGTCAGAGCTGGTGAGCAACTCAATGTGGCCAGTTGTGTGAAACTTGTTGCTTATGGAGGTGAAGAAATTCAAACCGAAGGCTCAGTAGTGCTTTCATGTTATTTGGCTGTGAACTGCTACAGTTTACTATTCTATGTTGTCCAAAGAACTGTACAGACATTGTTGGGTCTCAGACAGTTTGAGAATGAATCTGCTTTCCTTTACCAAAGAAGTTCATTATATATAAGCACATGTCCCAGTTCTAATTTTACTGAGCCTATTATCTCAGAAGTATGCTGATGTTTTCAGTGACAAGTTAGGCAAACTTCCAGTTGTGTTTTCTATGAAGTTAGACCCAGAGATCAGTCCAGTGGTCAGACTAGCAAGAAAAGTTTCGATAGCTATGCAGCATAAAGTCAAAGCTCAGTTAGTCAAAATGGTGCAGCAAAGTGTAATTTGTCCAGTTACAGAACCTACTGAATGGGTGTCATCCATGATAGCAGCCCATGAAAAAGAATACGTATTAACCCAAGAGATTTGAACAAAGCATTAAAGAGACCACATCATGCTATGTGTACAGTCAAGGAAGTCACAGCTCTAATACCGAATACCACTGTTTTTTTTCTGTCTTGGATGCAAAAAGTTCATTTTGGCAAGTGATGCTTGAAGACAAATTTTCACTACTGACTACATTCACTACCCCATTTGGAAGCTATAGATTGCTTAGGATGCCATCTGGAATAAATTCTGCAAATGAAGTCTTTCAGCGTGCAATGGAACAATTTTTATCAGGTTATCCTTGTGCCATATTAGTAGATGATTTACTGGTTGGAGGCAATGCTGAAGCAGAGCATGACAGAAATCTTGGGAAAGTTCTAGACAGACCACATGAAGTGAACTTGAAGCTCAATCCTCTAAAGTGCAAATTCAGACTACCAGAAGTTACATATGTAGGTTGTTTATTTACTAGCAATGGCTAGCGATCAGGTCTGTCCAAGCAAGCAGCCATTCTTGAGATGCCAGCACCAGATAATGTTCAAGCTCTACAACATTTTCTTAGTATGATCAGCTATTTAGGCAAGTTTATACCAGACTTCAATGAATTGACAGCACCTATGAGAGAGCTAACATGTAAAAATGTTACATGGTATTGGTTGGAACAGCACCAAAGACCATTTGAAGACCTTAAGCAGAAAATTACCACCCCACCTACATTAAGATACTATGATGTCAATAAACCAGTAACTCTTTCTTGTGATGCTTCAGAATTTGGTCTTGGTGCAGTTATTCTTCAGGAAGGCAGACCAGTAGCCTATGCATCTAGAACTCTTACCCAAACTGAAATGCAGTATGCTCAAATTGAGAAAGAACTTTTGGCAATAGTATTTGCATGTTCAAAGTTTCATGATTATATTTATGGTTGAGCTATTCAGACTGAAAGTGATCATCAACCTCTAGTCACTATTTTAAAGAAGCCAATACATTCCGCTCCAGCAAGACAACAAAGAATGATGCTCAAATTGCATAAGTACAACTTTAAACTGGTCTATACAAAAGACAAACTTCTTTATCAGTGTGATACCTTATCTGGATCACCCAGAAATACAGTGGAATGGCTTAATTCAGAGAATTTTAATTTTGATGTCATAGAAGTGTGTCATTTTTCTACTACGAGACTGAGAGATCATACAAAGACTGATTTAGATTTACTAAGCTCAACCACTTCATTAATTTTTGATGCTGTCTAGTGTACCACCTGACGTGCAAACTTATTTTCCTTAAAGAGATGAAATGTTGATGGAAGATGGCATTATTTTCAAAGGTCCTAAAATTGTTGTTCCTGCTTCCTTACAATGTGACTATATCCAGATTTTGCATTGTGGTCACCCAGGCTCCAAATCTACCAAAAGAAGGGCCTGAGGACTAATATTTTGGCCTTTTCTAGCAAAAGACATTGACAAAGTACTTTCTTCATGTTCAGTATGCAATGGTACTAAACCACATTTGCAAAAAGAACCACTTCAGTTAAGTCAAGTTCCTAAACTACCTTGGGCAACAGTAGCCACTGATATATTCGAGTGGAACAATCAGCATTACTTAGTGTTGGTAGACTGTTATTCAAACTGGTTTGAGATCGATTTACTACCTAACCTAACATCCACTGCTGTAATCACTAAGTTGAAACGTCATATCTCAGTCCATGGGAGTCCACAGAAGCTTATCTCTGACAATGGTACCAAATTTACCAGTCATTTGTTTCAGAAATTTGCAAAAGAATGGGATTTTGTACATGTTACTAGTAGTCCAGAATACCCAAAGTCAAATGGACTAGCTGAATGTACAGTACAGAGTGCAAAGCAATTAGTAGAGAAGTGAAAGTATGACAATACTGATGTCTTTTTGAATTTACTCAATCTCAGAAACATACTCCGTGATGATATACCTAGCTCGCCTGCTCAGAACTTCTATCTAGGCAAACCAGAACAACCTTGCATATCCATTCCAATTTGTTGAGGCCTAAACATAAAAACAACAGAGCAATCAAAGCCCTTCAGAAAGCGCTCTTTCCAGAAGTCCAGCTATGACAACTCGAGCAGATTTCTTCGTTCATTGAAAGGAGAGACAGTGAAGATACAAATGGCAAAAGGTTTCAACTGGATTGGTCAAGTAACAGGTATATGTACCGAGTCAAGAACGTACTTCATAGAATCTGAGGGTTTGGAGTTCAGGAGAAATTGTACACATCTTCTTCCTGTACCAGAATCGATATCGCAGCATTGTTCCTGTGATACAGACTATAGATGTCAGAGCAATCCAGACAATGTTCCTGTTACAGAACGTGTCTTAACTTCTACTTCCATTCCTGATGTCCCCAAAGTTGAAAATTCAACAGAGACAGTCCCAGTTGCTAGACCTAGTTCTAATTTCTATGTCATATGATTTGGTCATATTTCCAGACCTAGTGTGAAATACACAGCAACATGGCAATAATTGTTTATATGTATTTAGTTATGTATACTTGCATGTCAAAGAATTATTTTGTATCAATTGCATGTCAATTAATGTCATCAATAATGCATGACTCATTTCTCAAAGAGGGAGGATGGAGAATAGTGTGTGTGTGTGTGTGTGTGTGTGTGTGTGTGTGTGTGTGTGTGTGTGTGTGTGTGTGTGTGTGTGTGTGTGTGTGTTGTGCATTTAAGAAGCATTTCCAAGGACATGTGCATATAAATAGCAAGCATGTGCAAGGTTCAGTGCCATTTTGAGAGTACAGCCAGACTGTGAGCATGTATGAGTGTGATAGCTAGTTTGTTCATAAGTTTAAGTTAAAGTTACTAAGCCTCAGTCCTGATGTGTTTTGTACATAATAAATCTGCTTGAACAGAACCCACAGATGTTCGTCTGTTTTATCCTGACCACACGAGTGACAGGAAGTAAGTCAAACAAAGTTAAACATACATTGCTAATTTATAAGGGTTCTTTAAAAACAAATTCTGCCCTTTTCTTTGAGAGATGTGCCCTTTTCTTTGAGAGATGTGCAGTGGAAGCAACCATTTTTGGCTAGGTACCTTACGTCACTCACAATAAATGCATGGGTGATTTAGGGGACTACAAGCGTTTAATTTATGAGGGTTTTTCAAAATCTAATTCTGCCCTTTTCCTTGGGAGATGTGCAGTGGAGGCAACCACTTGTGGCTAGGTACTTTGTCACTCACAATAAACAGAGTGCAGCCAGACTGTGAGCATGTATGAGTGTGATAGCTAGTTTGTTCATAAGTTTAAGTTAAAGTTACTAAGCCTCAATCCTGATGTGTTTTGTACATAATAAATCTGCTTGAACAGAACCCACAGATGTTCGTCTGTTTTATCCTGACCACACGAGTGACAGGAAGTAAGTCAAACAAAGTTAAACATACACTGCAGATGTCTAATTTATAAGGGTTCTTTAAAAACGAATTCTGCCCTTTTCTTTGAGAGATGTGCAGTGGAAGCAACCATTTTTGGCTAGGCACCTTACGTCACTCACAATAAACGCATGGGTGATTCAGGGGACTACAAGTGTTTAATTTATGAGGGTTTTTCAAAATCTAATTCTGCCCTTTTCCTTGGGAGATGTGCAGTGGAGGCAACCACTTGTGGCTAGGTACTTTGTCACTCACAATAAACAGAGTGCAGCCAGACTGTGAGCATGTATGAGTGTGATAGCTAGTTTGTTCATAAGTTTAAGTTAAAGTAACTAAGCCTCAATCCTGATGTGTTTTGTACATAATAAATCTGCTTGAA
Source organism: Protopterus annectens (assembly GCF_019279795.1). Taxonomy (NCBI): domain Eukaryota; kingdom Metazoa; phylum Chordata; order Ceratodontiformes; family Protopteridae; genus Protopterus; species Protopterus annectens. The sequence continues at coordinate 695,833,236 of NC_056749.1, forward strand.
CAGAACCCACAGATGTTTGTCTGTTTTATCCTGACCACACTAGTGACAAAAAAACAAAAAAACAAAAAAAAAATCTTGCTTTTTTCCCTCTTTTCTGAGATTTAAAAAAGTTCAGTTACAGGCTTGCTGTTTTTGAACTGTTTGTAAGTTTCTGTGAGGCCATTTTTTGCTTGGGCTAAAGGAAAGTCTCTCTGTTGATCTGTGGCAGTGAAAAACATTGAGCAGCCTGCCTGCCCCGTGGGAGTGGTTACTGACTTGAAACTGTAGTTTTATTGGCCATTTTGGGTCAATTTCAAAACTCCTTCATCTTCCTCTCTTAAAACCTGGTTGCCTCGTGGTTTTGGCATCTTTTCAGGCTTGTTGGCTGTTGGTGAAGCACCCACCAAGAGGAGAAAACGCTGAGAGAAGAAAGGAGCCACTTTTGAGACTTTAAGTATTTTTCCTCTGTTTATTTGCTAAGTTTTTCTGCATAGCCACCTATTTTGAGCATTTTCTGGCTTGTTAAATTTGATTTCTGCATTAGTAGCTGTATTTAGAGCACAACCTAGAGCTGTTTACTGAATTTCCTGTTTGCACTTATTTTTAAAATCGTTTTTTTCTCAAAACTTGCATTTTATCTGTCTTTGGCCTAGCACTCTTGTGTGGGGTCATTTACTGCACTGTTATAACTTGTTGATACTTGTTAACCTCTGCTATCTCTGAAAAAACAAAAAAAAAAATCTTGCTTTTTCCCCCACTTTTCTGAGATTTAAAAAAGTTCAGTTACAGGCTTGCTGTTCTTGAACTGTTTGTAAATTTCTGTGAGGCCATTTTTTGCTTGGGCTAAAGGAAAGTCTCTCTGTTGATCAATGGCAGTGAAAAACATTGAGCAGCCTGCCTGCCCCTGTGGGAGTGGTTACTGACTTGAAACTGTAGTTTTATTGGCCATTTTGGGTCAATTCCAAAACTCCTTCATCTTCCTCTCTTAAAACCCTCTTTTGCGCGGTTGTGCGCGTTTTTGTGCATAGCGCAACAGCGGGCAGCACCGCCTAATTGGGTTTAAACTATTCCTGGCTCCACAAAGTCTGCTCTTCACTTTTTCCCTTAGAACTGCTCTATCTCTCAATTTAAACACCATATTCTCATTCTAAGGCCCTTCACTGGTCCAATTAAGTAATCCTACAAGTTAGCACTATTAAACCATAAGCACTACTTACTCTTATACTCTCTACGATTACCCTGTCCTCTATTGATCCGTCTTAAATTCAGTTTCCCTGTTACTCTAGCATGTCCAAAGGTCAGTCAATGGTTTCCTCTCCAGTCCAGCTGGTGAATCTGGGAATTTTGAGGCAATGTTACAACTGTCTCATGTACACGGACAACCCTCTCCTCCTCCAAACAGGTTCAAATATATGTGAGAGATGCAACTATTTAGCCAAACTGGAGGCTGAGCTCTCTCATCTCAAAACTGGTGTAACCAGTCAGGAGGAGAAGATAACCTCACACAACACAATTCCAGTATCACATAGTCCCACCACATCAGCGAACCAAACACATAAATACACAAAAACATACTCAGAGGCTCTAAATAAAAATCTACCTAAGCAACAGAGACCTCCAAAGCAGACATACAAGCAAACGCTACCTCAAAACAAAATACACACAACACATAACCCACAAAGTCAGTGTGCCAAGCAGCCACAGCCCTTAAGGCTGAATAACACACCTGATACTCTTGTTATAGGTGACTCTATTGTCAGACACACTGACGTCCCACTCACCAGGCTGAATAAAGAGAAGGTCACCTGTCAGGTGCTAGGATCCAACACATAATGCAAGCACTCAGGTCACTCCAAAGCAAATACAAATATGACTCAGTCATTGTACATGCTGGTGTGAATGACCTGAGACGTACCTCCCTGGACTACATGAAAAGAGACATAGAGGAGCTCTCTGATCATGTAGCCCAGGCTGGTATGACCCTGACCTTGAGCAGCATCTTACCCTCACCTAGAATGATGCCACAGTACAAAGACAAAATGATCGATTTTAACAATTGGCTAAAATTTTGGTGTCATTCAAATGGGATCCAGTGTCTGTCAGCCTGGGATGACATGCTCGACAAGCCACATTGCTTCGCTAGGGATGGCTTGCACCTGTCACCACTGGGCTTTCGGATATTGGCAAAGGCTCTTGCCACCCCCATAGTGCCTTTTTTAGGCAAGGCTCAAAAGTCAAACCCACCCCCATAGACAGCACAAGGAACAAGAAACTAAGGGTAATGCTGCTAAACGCCAGAAGACTTAACCTCAAGATGCACACACTCGATGCTCTCCTCAGTATGGAGAACATCGATATCTGTGCAGTGACAGAAACCTGGTTCAAGGCTCCAGAGAGCACCCCAGCACTACCAGGCTATACCTCGTATCATGCTTTTCGGCCCCAAAACCCGGACCGAACCACAAAAGGAGGGGGAGTTTCCATATTTATCAAGGATATCCACACCTCCAGGTTAGTGGCATTGCATGAAGTATCGGAGACCATCCATGTGCAACTAACAGTGGGCAAGACTGCTTTTCAGTTTATAACATCCTACAGACCACCCTCTCAAAGTCAGGAATCCCATTCGGCTTTCCTGAAAACATTGGAGAACATGAAGATCTCTCTGAACACCATTATATTGGGCGACTTCAACTACCCAAACATTGACTGGGAGCACTACTCAAGCCCCAGCACCTTAGCCCAAAGATTCCTGGAAATTATAAACTCAAATGCTATGGAACAACTAGTCACCACTCCCACAAGAGGGGACAACATACTAGACCTGATCATTACCAACATGGGGACTCTATGCTCCACACCAGAAGTATATCCCTCATTGGTAAGATCAGACCATAAATTAATTTCACTGGATGTCCACATCCCGACCCCACCCCCAGCCCAGAAAACCACAGTGAAAAACTTCTCAAAAGCGAACTTCTCACTTCTCAAAACCGAAGTGGAAAACTCCAGGGCCCCAGGGCCAGTGGAAACTACAGCCCAAACTGCAGAATCCTATATAAATGCATTCTACGGACATCTCCAGGAATGCATGGATCATGCTATCCCAAACAAAACCAAGACCCAATCATCCAAAGGTAGACGTCCAGTCTGGTGGACCCCTGCCATAAATAAACTGTACAACAGAAGGAGGAAGCTACTACATGATAGAGCAAAATCCCTAATATGGAAGGCATCTCTGATCAGTACTAGCAAAAAATTACAATCCCTCATAAAATCCTCCAAGGCCAGCTTCGAGAGAAAAATTGCACAGGACACCAAAGACAATCATAAGGCTTTTTTCAGTTATGTTAGAAACCTGGGATGCAACTCCCAGACTTGTTCTGAGTTGATTCTAAATGACAAAAATACACTGAACCCACAGACATCGCCAATATCCTGGCAGACAGGTTCAGTGCAAACTTCTCCACCCCCTCCCCCCAAAAAGAGCAAGTATCTATCCCGGCAGAGGGCTGCCTCCCAAACATCTCAGATGCTCAGTTGAAGGCTGCCCTCTCCAAAGCAAAAAACACTGCTTCCATGGGACCAGATGGCATCCCAGGTTGCATCCTACATGAACTACAAGAGGAACTAATCCCTCAAATAAAACAGCTATACAATCTCAGCCTCACTACAGGATATGTGCCCACAGAATGGCGTACAGCAACAGTGGTCCCACTCCACAAAGGTGGAGCCTCTACAGACCCTGGAAACTATCGCCCCATAAGCCTGACTAGCTTAGTCTGCAAGGCTATGGAGAGGATCATCATGAAGCTCATAAACAAAGACATTGGGGACCTACAGACACTAGATCCTACCCAGTTCGGCTTTGTCAAGGGCAGATCCTGCCTTTTGAACCTGGTTGACTTCTTTGAAACAGTCACCAAAGCCATAGATGAAGGGAAGGTAGTCCACACAGCCTATCTGGACCTTGCAAAGGCATTTGACACAATACCCCACTCGGGCATCATAGATAATCTATCCAGCTTAAATATAAACCCCTATGTCACAAGATGGGTCGCAAACTGGCTCAAAGACAGAACCCACAGAGTGAGAGTTGCTGGAGCCATGTCAGACTCGAAACCGGTCACAAGTGGCATCCCACAGGGTTCTGTCCTGGGACCACTCCTGTTCGGTATATACTTTTCCGAGGTACAGGCAAACGTGAGAGGACTATGGCTCACCAAGTTCGCAGACGACTGCAAACTGGGCGCCATAATCAACTCTCCAGCTGACACAAACATCCTTCAAAAAGGTCTCACAGAGACAGATAACTGGTGCCAGCACCATGGTTTAAAGCTAAATGCCAAAAAATGTATAGTCATACCCTTTGGCAAAAACAATGTGCCCACAAATTACCACATAGGCGGAAACCCATTAAGTACAGAGAAAGTTATTAGGGACCTGGGGACCCAAGTTGATAGTAATCTCTCCTTTGAAAACCACATTGCCAAAGTGGTTAGAAAGACCTTCTACATGGCCCACCTCATCACGAAGGGTTTTACATCTAGATCAAGAGAGGTAATCGTGCCCCTTTATTCATCCCTCATCAGGCCCATCATAGAATACAATGCCCCTTTTGGGATGTACCTTACCAGACACCTGCAGCAATTAGAAAGACCCGAAAAGTATCTCACCAAGAGGATCAAGGGTCTCAAGCAGATGCCATATGCTGCTCGGTTAAAAAAACTCCAGCTCTACTCAGTTGCATACCACCTACTTTGAGGCGATCTATGCCTGACATACAAAGCTATGTCAAATCCAGAATTAATGGACATGCTCCACCTCAGTAAATCTAAATCCCTTAGAGCCACATGCTCGAGGGACTTGAACCACAGCACAGAAATAAATAGAACTTGCTGGAGGAACAGGTTCATAACCCAGAGGCTCCCTTCGCTCTGGAATAGAATTTCAGTTCATGTGAGGCAGAGCACCTCACTGAATCTCTTCAAGAAGAACCTCGATAAGTGGAAGGGGGATTGTAGGTTTGTCCCAAGGATTACTCCCATGTCACTATTAGACAGAGGCACAGTAAACTAAACCTTAAAAAGGGCACAGTATACTCAAATCAAGGGGTGGCGTAAGCCATACAGAATCGGGCTAGGCTTATAATTGCCCCAGGGCAGATAGCCTAGTATGAACCTATGAACCTATGAACCTAAGGAAGTAAGTCAAACAAAGTTAAACATACACTGCAGATGTCTAATTTATAAGGGTTCTTTACAAACTAATTCTGCCTTTTTCTTTGGGAGATGTGCAGTGGAAGCAACCATTTTTGGCTAGGTACCTTACGTCACTCACAATAAACACATGGGTGATTCAGGGGACTGCAAGTGTTTAATTTATGAGGGTTTTTCAAAAACTAATTCTGCCCTTTTCCTTGGGAGATGTGCAGTGGAGGCAACCACTTGTGGCTAGGTACTTTGTCACTCACAATAAACAGAAATTAAGATTTGCCAAAATATAACCGAGGTGTTTACAAATAGATAAAGTATAACAGGGAAAGAGATATCAATTCCAGCTAGAGACCAAGTGCAGCAAGAACCTTCTGTAGAACACCCCAGACTCCTAATATTTACAAGTTTGTCCCAGGTAGTTATATAACAGATGAACTATCAACATTGATACATCAAAATGGTTATCGCAACCAAATTTCCCCCCTGCCCTAATTCGTTGTGTGTGTGCAGAAACGAAGATATGCATGGAGTACAGCCAAGGAAGTAGTAGAGAAACCATTGGGGTTGAATCCATGCTGGCTGGATATTATTGGATATGGGATCTATTGATGATATTCAAAAGGATCACACTACTTGCTGTATTGGTTTACAGTTACAGTGAAGCTATATATATGCTTTCTGGAATTCATAAACTCCAATGCCCTAGATCAACTTATCCACACCCCCACCAGGGGCAACAATATCCTATACCTAGTCATTACCAACATGAGTGACCAGTGTTCCACACGTGAAGTCAACTCCTCGTTGGTCCAATCCGACCATAAGCTAATCACCCTTGATATCTACATCCCGCCCCCAACCCCCATTAAGGAAACCACAGTAAAAAATGTCTCCAAAGCCAACTTCATGCTTCTTAAGACAGAAGTGGTGAACTTCAGAACACCCATGCAGAGGGACAATACAGTTACAACTGCTGAATCCTACACAAATGCACTCTATAAGCACTTACATGAGTGCATGGATTGTGCTATCCCAAACAGAACCAAGATGCTATCCTCCAAAAAAAGGAAGCCAATCTGGTGGTCCCCTGCCATAAACAAACTGTACAACAGAAGGAAGAAACTGTTGCAAAAGAGAGTAAAATTCCATGAGTGGAGGAGCTCCCTGGTCAGCCTCAGTAAAAAGCTGAGATCCCTTATAAGATCCTCCAAAGCTAGCTATGAAAACAAAATCGCCACTAATTCCAAGGACAACCACAAAGCATTCTATAGCTATGTCAAGAATCTCGATGGCAACACCCAGATCTGCTCTGAGTTACAGCACAAAGGCAAGAAAATTACAGAACCAACTTATATTGCCAACATTCTGGCAGATAGGTTCAGTGCTAACTTTGCCCCCCTCTCGGGCCCATATCTAGACAGGAAGAATGCAGAGTCCCTGTAATCACAACTACGCAGGTAAAAGCTGCACTCTCTAAAGCCAAGAACACAGCATTCATGGGACTGGACAACATCCCAGGCTGCGTTTTACACAAACTTCAGAATGACCTGGCTCGCCACTTAAGCACCATGTTCAATAATAGCCTCGCATCAGGCTTTGTGCCCACTGAATGGTGCACAGCAACAGTTATCCCACTCCACAAAGGGGGAGCCACCACTGATCCCGGGAACTATTGACCTATTAGCCTGACAAACCTGGTCTGCAAGGCCATGGAACATATCATCATGGAACTCATAAATAAAGACATTGGTAACCTCCAAACTCTGGATCCCACCCAGTTCGGGTTTGTGAAAGGCAGATCATGCCTCCTGAACCTGATCGACTTCTTTGAGGCAGTCACCAAAGCCGTAGATGAGGGTAAGGTGGTTCACACAGCCTATCTTGACCTCGCCAAGGCTTTCGACACCATCCCCCATTCTGGAATTATAGCTAAACTCACTAAACTAGGTATAAATCCCTACATCACAAGATGGGTTGCCAACTGGTTCACTGACAGAACCCACACTAAAAGTTGCAGACTCCAAATCTGACCTCAAAGTAGTGACAAGTGGAGTACCACAGGGTTCTGTGCTGGGACTTCTCCTGTTTGGTATCTACTTCTCTGAAGTACAGGCTAACACAGAAGGCCTCTGGCTAATGAAGTTCGCAGATGACTGCAAACTAGGAGCCATAGTCAAGTCCCCAAATGATGTGGACATCCTACAGAAGTGCCTCACTGAGACAGATGCCTGGTATCAGAGTCATGGCCAAAAAGTGCAGTGTCATCCCCTTTGGTAAAAACTCTGTAACCATGAATTACCACATAGGCAGCAATCTACTTAACACCGAATGCAAGATAAGAGACCTTGGGACCCAGGTGGACAGTAGTCTCTCCTTTGATAGTCACATCGTCACAGTAGTCAGGAAGTCCTTCTGCGTGGCACACCTCTTCATAAAAGGGTTCTCATCCAGGAAAAAAGAGGTCAGTGTTCCCCTCTACTCGACACTCATTAGACCCATTATAGAGTACAACGCCCCTTTTGGAATGTACCTCACAAGACATCTGCAGAAGCTGGAAAGGCCACAGAAGTACTTCACAAAGAGGATTACTGGCCTCAAACAAATGCCCTATACTGACTGCCTCAAAAAACTCCGGCTTTACTCCATAGCATATCGCCTACTCCGAGGTGATTTCTGCCTATCATATAAAGCTATGTCAAACCCAGAGCTGTTGGACATGTTACACCTAAAGAAATCCCAATCACTCCAAGCTACATGCTCTAGGGACCTAAACCTTGTCACCACAATAAACAGACTTCCTATACTCTGGAACAGGCTAACCATCTATGCCAAGCAAAGTTCTGTACCAGAATCGATATCGCAGCATTGTTCCTGTGATACAGACTATAGATGTCAGAGCAATCCAGACAATGTTCCTGTTACAGAACGTGTCTTAACTTCTACTTCCATTCCTGATGTCCCCAAAGTTGAAAATGCAACAGAGACAGTCCCAGTTGCTAGACCTAGTTGTAATTTCTATGTCACATGATTTGGTCATATTTCCAGACCTAGTGTGAAATACACAGAAACATGGCAATAATTGTTTATATGTATTTAGTTATGTATACTTGCATGTCAAATAATTATTTTGTATCAGTTGCATGTCAATTAATATCATCAATAATGCATGACTCATTTCTCAAAGAGGGAGGATGTAGAATAGTGTGTGTGTGTGTGTGTGTGTGTGTGTGTGTGTGTGTGTGTGTGTGTGTGTGTGTGTTGTGCATTTAAGAAGCATTTCCAAGGACAACATGTGCATATAAATAGCAAGCATGTGCTAGGTTCAGTGCCATTTTGAGAGTGCAGCCAGACTGTCAGCATGTATGAGTGTGATAGCTAGTTTGTTCATAAGTTTAAGTTAAAGTTACCAAGCCTCAATCCTGATGTGTTTTGTACATAATAAATCTGCTTGAACAGAACCCACAGATGTTCGTCTGTTTTATCCTGACCACACGAGTGACAGGAAGTAAGTCAAACAAAGTTAAACATACACTGCAGATGTCTAATTTATAAGGGTTCTTTAAAAACGAATTCTGCCCTTTTCTTTGAGAGATGTGCAGTGGAAGCAACCATTTTTGGCTAGGTACCTTACGTCACTCACAATAAACGCATGGGTGATTCAGGGGACTACAAGCGTTTAATTTATGAGGGTTTTTGAAAATCTAATTCTGCCCTTTTCCTTGGGAGATGTGCAGTGGAGGCAACCACTTGTGGCTAGGTACTTTGTCACTCACAATAAACAGAAATCAAAATTTGCCAAAATATAACCAAGGTGTTTACAAATAGATAAAGTATAATAGGGAAAGAGATCAATTCCAGCTAGAGACCAAGTGCAGCAAGAACCTTCTGTAGAACACCCCAGACTCCTAATATTTACAAGTTTGTCCCAGGTAGTTATATAACAGATGAACTATCAACATTGATACATCAAAATGTTCTAAAAATACGTACTAGCACCTATGCACAGCCATGTATTGACATTTTAAATAAAGACACTTTGCGCTACTAATCTTATCAAAATTCTGCATTAACTTAGCAAATATATAATAGTGCAAAGATTCTGAACACCTAACAACACAGGCCAAGTATTTTAAGCCTAACAGCAGTGCTGAGATTAGTATGACATACAGCTACTGAACTATAGGCACACAGCCAAAAGGCTCAATAAAAACAGCACAACATAATGATACCGCTAAGCTAATATTCCAAATAAATTAGTGATTCATCTGCAGGTGAAAATTACAATAAAAACAAGATCTGTACTCGGCGAGAATTCCATATGAAACAGTTATTGTATCCCAGCACGAAACGTGGTATCTTAGGTACAGATCACAAAAGTATTAACACAAACAAGAAAACCAAGGATATACATTTGTAAGAAGAAAAAAAAACATATAAGTACATATTACAAGCACACTACTCTAATTAATGCTGGTGACCAAACAGAGCTTAGTAAGAGGATATTTAAAAATGGAGCCACATGTCACCGGGGAATTTAAAACGTAGGTATCTCAGCAAGAGGAGATTTAAGGTGGGTGGGGCTAAGCTAAGCAAAGTGAAGAGAGAATGAATTTCAAGGGAAGATTCTGAAGATTCCAGTCAGTTAGAAGAAGAAGAAAACAAATGATGCCAAAGGCCAAAACAGTGAAATAGGACAGGAAAAAGTGATGTACAGAAGAAAGGTTATAAGGCAGTGATAGCTGTGCCTTGGACGATTATGTCTCAGAAACAATCTACGATATACCTTTCAGACAGGTACATGGAAAAGTTAATACTAGCCTACTTCAGTAGAATATTACAGTCCTGGAAAGACTATATAGAAGGAAAAACAAAAATATACAATGCAAGGGAAGGAAATGAGACTGGGCTGTGACCAAGGGAAGCAAGAGCCTGGATAGCAGCTGAAACAGAAGAGTGCACCTAACAGACTGGAGGAAAAAAAATGTTGCTGACTGGGGAAGGGAGGAGGATTCCAGTAGTGCGCCATCCAGAAAAATAAAAAAGATGAGCCAGTGTATATAATACAATAATGGAAGGAAAGTAAGTCAAACAAAGTTAAACACACACTGCAGATGTCTAATTTATGAGGGTTTCTCAAAAACTAATTCTGCCCTTTTCCTTGGGAGATGTGCAGTGGAGGCCCCCACTTGTGGCTAGGTACTTTATGTCGCTCACAATAAACATGTGGGTGATTCAGGGGATTTGTAAGAAGAAAGAAAAAACACGGTACTTGCGTATTATCGCAACCAAATTTCCTCCCTGCCCTAATTCATTGTGTGTGTGCAGAAACAGGTTTTTTAACCTAAAAAGGGGTCTGTAAAGAAGTAAGCATTAGTCTGTCACAGTGGGTATGAGCCAGGAAGAGGAGTAAGTTTGAAACTTTGTACTTCTGGGAAACGTGCCTCATTGCTTCTGTAACTCCACTTTACAATAGCTGCATTTCTCATTACAATGTTAGCAAAGGGAAAATGACTCATGAAATGCACACTGTTACCTTAGCAAAATTTCAATCTGTTAAGGACAAGGATTGCTGCCATTCTTAGTGTATGTAATCTGCTGCTTTACAGAGACTGGTGTTAATAAGTTCCCTTAAGGCGCTAAGAAAGTGTCCCCATTTGGGAAGCACTGCTCATAGTTTTTAAATAATTAAAGATAAATTCAAAACCAGTTACTGAATAAACCTAGTAAGAGCACTTCAGAAAACATCTTACTCCCTGATGATACGCTTCTTCCTCTCGTTTGTGGCATTTAGCAGCTTTTTCATTTTGACCTTGAACATATGTTTACCAATTGTTAAAAGAAATAGTTTCCCAAAACCATTTTTCCTGTATCTGTATTTTCCTTCTCTGAAGGATTTGTTTTTCACAGTCCAAATATTGCATTCGTCAGTACAATAGTTGCCCTGACAATTGTTTCTGTTCCTGAAGCAAATCCAAACTTTTTCGGCAGCAATAAGGACTTTGAATAACACCTTGCAATGTTTCATGCACTTGTTTCTATTGAACTATGGGAATTTGGCAACCGCGAAAATCTGATTGCGATAATATGCAAGTACCAAAAATACACATTACAAGTACATATTACAAGCACACTACTGGAATGCTGGCGACCAAACAGAGCTTAGTTAGAGGATATTTACAAATGGTTAGATCTTGCTTTAATGTCCATGGCATTTACTCTTCATAAATATATCACAGAAGCAGATCCTCCTATTTATTTTTTATTCATCCCTTGTTGACCAGATTAATTCTATTAGGCTAGTAGCTTCTTTCAAGGGAAACACAAGTTAACATTCATACTACTTGAAGACATTTGACACAGACAGTGGAAAAGTTCCCTTTAACATTTAGATATTTACCCCATCCCAGTTAGGCATGGAGATGAAGAAGAATACAGAGATTTTGTCTAAGCTGCAGTTTGTGCCACAATTATATTTTTAATTTTTTATATATTTTATATTTTTTTAATTTTTATAACATCATTTAAGTACAGTCCGCAGTGGTGCAGCGGTAGCGTTGTTGCCTCACAGCAAGAGGTTCTCCCGTTCGATTCTCAGCTTGAGTGCGGGGAGTGCCTTCTGTGTGCAGTCTGCATGTCCTCCCCGTGGTTGGGTGGGCGTTTGAAAGACATGCATAAATGGGTGTCCCTTCGCTGAAGGTTGAATGTCGAGCTGGCACCTCGGCGTTTGTGAAAATCTACTGCCAATCATTAGCGGACCGGAGTTCCGCTGTGGTGACCCCTAACTGGGAAAAGCCAAAAGACAACAACAACAACCATCACTTAAGTATATATATATATATATATATATATATATATATATATATATATCTTTAAATATATGTTTTTAATGACTAATTGTTTTTAATCATGTGTTTTCTAATCATGTGATACATAATCTTGTATATAAGTAATGAAGTTTTTTAATGGTTGTTATTGCCTGAGGAAACGTACTTTTACATGAATGTGTGATTACATTAGCAGCAGCAGAATTAAAGCTTTTTATTCAACTGAATACGCCTTGTGGTTCCCGAGTATTCTAGTTTTTTTGTCACAATTATATGTACACACTTGCATTTTATGCATAACTGTTACTGGACCCTTGTGCATGTTGCAAAGGCAGGTTATTATTCCGTGGATATCTGAATGTCATGTGTAGTTTTAGCAGAAATTAAGACTAAGTTTTTTGGGCTGTGTCCATGTACAAAATGTGTGAAGATATGCATGGAGTACAGCCAAGGAAGTAGTAGAGAAACCATTGGGGTTGAATCCATGCTGGCTGGATATTATTGGACATGGGATCTATTGATGATATTCAAAAGGATCACACTACTTGCTGTATTGGTTTACAGTTACAGTGAAGCTATATATATGCTTTCTGGAATTCATAAACTCCAGTGCCCTGGATCAACTTATCCACACCCCCACCAGGGGCAACAATATCCTATACCTAGTCATTACCAACATGACCAGTGTTCCACACATGAAGTCAACTCTTCGTTGGTCCAATCTGACCATAAGCTAATCACCCTTGATATCCACATCCCGCCCCCAACCCCCATTAAGGAAACCACAGTAAAAAATTTCTCCAAAGCCAACTTCATGCTTCTTAAGACAGAAGTGTTGAACTTCATGACACCCATGCAGATGAACAATACAGTTACCACTGCTGAATCCTACACAAATGCACTCTATAAGCACTTACATGAGTGCATGGATCGTGCTATCCCAAACAGAACCAAGATGCTATCCTCCAAAAAAAGGAAGCCAATCTGGTGGTCCCCTGCCATAAACAAACTGTACAACAGAAGGAAGAAACTGTTGCAAAAGAGAGTAAAATCCCATGGGTGGAGGAGCTCCCTGATCAGCCTCAGTAAAAAGCTGAGATCCCTTATAAGATCCTCCAAAGCTAGCTATGAAAACAAACTCGCCACTAATTCCAAGGGCAACCACAAAGCATTCTATAGCTATGTCAAGAATCTCGATGGCAACACCCAGATCTGCTCTGAGTTACAGCACAAAGGCAAGAAAATTACAGAACCAACTGATATTGCCAACATTCTGGCAGATAGGTTCAGTGCTAACTTTACCCCCCTCTCGGGCCCATATCTATACAGGAAGAATGCAGAGTCCCTGTAATCACAACTACGCAGATAAAAGCTGCACTCTCTAAAGCCAAAAACACAGCATCCATGGGACTGGACAACATCCCAGGCTGCGTTTTACACAAACTTCAGAACAAACTGGCTCGCCACTTAAGCACCATGTTCAATAATAGCCTCGCATCAGGCTTTGTGCCCACTGAATGGTGCACAGCAATAGTTATCCCACTCCACAAAGGGGGAGCCACCACTGATCACGGGAACTATTGACCTATTAGCCTGACGAACCTGGTCTGCAAGGCCATGGAACATATCATCATGAAACTCATAAATAAAGACATTGGTAACTTCCAAACTCTGGATCCCACCCAGTTCGGATTTGTGAAAGGCAGATCATGCCTCCTGAACCTGATCAACTTCTTTGAGGCAGTCACCAAAGCTGTAGATGAGGGTAAGGTGGTTCACACAGCCTATCTTGACCTCGCCAAGGCTTTCGACACAATCTCCCATTCTGGAATTATAGCTAAACTCACTAAACTAGGTATAAATCCCTACATCACATGATGGGTTGCCAACTGGCTCGCTGACAGAACCCACATTAAAAGTTGCAGACTCCAAATCTGACCTCAAAGTAGTGACAAGTGGAGTACCACAGGGTTCTGTGCTGGGACCTCTCCTGTTTGGTATCTACTTCTCTGAAGTACAGGCTAACGAAGTTCGCAGATGACTGCAAACTAGGAGCCATAGTCAAGTCCCCAAATGATGTGGACATCCTACAGAAGTGCCTCACTGAGACAGATGCCTGGTATCAGAGCCATGGCCTCAAGCTCAATGCCAAAAAGTGCAGTGTCATCCCCTTTGGTAAAAACTCTGTAACCATGAATTACCACATAGGCAGCAATCTACTTAACACCGAATGCAAGATAAGAGACCTTGGGACCCAGGTGGACAGTAGTCTCTCCTTTGATAGTCACATCATCGCAGTAGTCAGAAAGTCCTTCTGCATGGCACACCTCTTCATAAAAGGGTTCTCATCCAGGAAAAAAGAGGTCAGTGTCCCCCTCTACTCGACACTCATTAGACCCATTATAGAGTACAATGCCCCTTTTGGAATGTACCTCACAAGACATCTGCAGAAGCTGGAAAGGCCACAGAAGTACCTCACAAAGAGGATTGCTGGCCTCAAACAAATTCCCTACACTGACTGCCTCAAAAAACTCCAGCTTTACTCCATAGCATATGGCCTACTCCGAGGTGATTTCTGCTTATCATATAAAGCTATGTCAAACCCAGAGCTGTTGGACATGTTACACCTAAAGAAATCCCAATCGCTCCAAGCTACATGCTCTAGGGACCTAAACCTTGTCACCACAATAAACAGGACATGCTGGAGGGATAGATTCCTGTCCCAGAGACTTCCTATACTCTGAAACAGGCTAACCATCTATGCCAAGCAAAGTACTTCATTAGCACTCTTCAAGAACAATCTTGATGAGTGGATGGGAAATAGGAAATACACCCCGAGGATCACTTCTGTGTGTCTGCTCGACAGTGGCACAGGAAAATGACTTTCTTGGGTGGCGTAAGCCAGGGAACCTTGTTGGCTAGGCTTACGTAGGCCCTTGGGCCGATAGCCTAGTACCTACCTATGAACCTATATATATATATATATATATATATATATATATATATATATATATATATATATAGATATAGATATATATATAGATATACACACACACACACACACACACACACACACACATATATATATTGCTTCAGAATGGAAATATCCAAATAATTTATCCAAAACGGACCTATCTAGGTGAAAATATCCTTATTAAATTACTTGTAATGGACACAATTCCTAAATTACTAAAAACTTTGGAACATATTAAATGAAATATTCACTTCTGCCAGCCATGTATATTCCTTGTAGAAGTAGTCTAACTAATTATGTGTTGTTAATCTCATATTTCATGTGTTTAAAATGGTTATATATTGTTGCTTTGTATTCTCTGATTTTTATTTATAAATATTTAGTTAGTTAATTTATATGTTTATTTGTCTTTGTTTACCAGGAAAGTCTAACTGGATAATACCCATTTTCAGCATTGGCCTGCAGAGAAAAGCTCCATTTGCTTATATTGCATTATACTAAGTTCCAGATAAACACAGAGCAGTTACATTTCTGATTACATTTATACATAAACAGTAGTTACATTTATACATTCTAAGATTTTACAGAGGTGGAAGTTACTAAAGAGAAAGCCCATGTGCAGCTTGGTGGATTGTACAGACAGCAGTTATGTATAAAGATTGTTTCGACATTTCAGTGAGAGGTTGATTTCATAGCTTAGTACTATGTTAACTGGCCTTGTGGACCATTTTAAACCAAGGCAATTCCCATGTGAGAATCAAACCCCACACCTTGTGTCTGTAAGGTAAACACCTTAACCATTATGCCAGTCTTCCAGGAGTATTCTGTTTAAGGAGAGTATTTGGAGAGTATTGTACAATGAGCACAAAGTCTTAACCTTGTGATGAGCATGTACAGGACCAGGATTGTTGTTTAAAAAGTGGTTTAAAACTATTAAGTTTGCCAGAGAGTCTTATTTTTGTGGGGCTACTATTCCAGAGTATAGCAACGTATAGGGAGTCGAGCGAGTAATTTTCCATTGGTTAAAAAAATGAATATGATATTACAGAAATTTACCACACACCCTCTATGTCTGCTGCAGAGCAAGAGGTTTCTTAACTATGCTCCAATATGTACAAAATAGGACACTGGGAAGCTTACCCACCCCAGTAAAAATATAATGCTTTTTGGGGAATTTAACTACCCCAACACTGACAGCCTGTCTGAAGAGGATCATTAACCAGGCAGTCATGAAGATGTCTTGTGCATCCATCCATGTTCATTGCTATCAACCACTGCTATGGAGATGCCACACTCGTTCCAACAGCTGGAAGATGTAGCTTTACCCTAATGACGGGGACATTTTGTGTTTCAGAATGGAGCTCTATTGTCCTCAGGCTAAGGTACTACTTATTGCCACCCTTTCTGGACAGTCCATATCTTCAGGGCATAGGCAAAGGCATTTCTATTAAACCTAACCCATCATCCTTTGATGCAGATGTCAGTAACTTGGGCTGCTTCTGCCCTGCCAACATCCATATACACACTCCTCTATTTGTGCAGGTAAGGGCTACTACCACCACCAGCTTGTGCATCCCATACACACCCATTCTAAGCCCCCCTACTCTCCAGAATTAACTCCACCCACTGGCCTAAGGCCAGTCATTCTTCCAGCAACAGGTACTGTCAATTAGGGCCACCATCCTACCTACCCAGAATGGGCACCCCATCCTCCCTGCCTGCATCACTAAACACCTGAGGCTAAAATTGAACACAAAATTAATATGGTATATAAAAGAAACAATATACAGTACAAATTTCAAAAACTAACCTAAAATAAGGTAAAGAAACTGTAACTTTTTAACCAAGTCTTGTATCCCTAAATATGAACCCAACTTGGCTTCAGAGGTTGAATCTGGTAGCAAGATATTCTTTAATTATATCAGAAAATTGAAAGGGAAACATCTGAATACAACATGTCAGCTATAAGCCATGAAATGATGACCCTGCAACAGAAAAACCACAGCCATGTAAGTAAACTAACCATAACAGTAGATGTTTGAATGACCACTGCTACAATAGCTTTAGTGATATGGGTTACATCCTTCAAAGAATATAACAGTCGGCCAACACATTCCACAGCACAAACTATCACTCAGTTTGAGCTTAGCTGACTAAAAAATGACAGGGTTGGGCACCAAACCATTCAGAGCTTTCAAGCCAGCAAAGAGACTGAGACCGAGCCCTGAAAGAACAAAGCTAAGAATGATAAAAAATAAATGTCCACACCCTGGCAAAAATGACACACTAAAAATCAAGGTCTTCTTGCATCAGAATCTTGCCAGATGGATTATTCAGAGTGGACGCAAAAATATCTACTTGAGGAATTCCCTACAGATGGATCAAATCTTGGAAGACCCCTGATCGAGTTTTGCATTTCTGAGGGACTGCCCTTATCCTATTCAGCTTGTCTGCCACACACTGTTGCTTTTATGGAATGTAGGATGTCTGCACAGTGAGACTGTGGAAGGAAGTTATCCTCCAAGCTAACATGGCTGTATTACATGACTGTGGTATTGTCTGTAACAACTTGAAGCAGTCCCAGGGACTAAAGATGATTCTGAGAGTTGAGTGCTTTCATCAGTACAACCATCTCTTTTATATTTATTTGCGTGTGTCTGTCCTCAGTGTCCCACACGCCTGGCATTTTGATCCCTCCTGAGACTGCTCTTCAAGCAAAGTCTGAGGGATCTGTGGTTACTGATGCTTTTGTAATAAGGAGGGAAAACGGAAGAACTGAATTTAGGAATATTTTCTATCTCCACCAAATGATTTCTCTTCTGACAAATCCCAGCACTGAAATTTGAAAAGACAAAGGATGTTAGTGCTAGGACCACAGAGACATTAGATATCATTGTATGTTTTTCATCTGGAGTTTTGCCAGGGCTATCATAAGAATCATAGATGTCACGAGCCCCAAAATCCTGAGGTATTCCATTGTAGTAACCAAAGTCTGAGCGGAAAACCTTAGAAATAGATCTAGATATGGATCTATGTTTTACAGTGAAAGAAAAGCTTTCTGAACTGTTGTGCCTAACTGACACCCCAGGAAAACAGTCCTGTAAGAAAGAGTCAAAAAAGACTTCTGAATATTCTCTTGGAATCCTAGCTTGTGTAAGAGATCTCTCACCCAAGTGAGACATTCTTGACACTTTGAAAAAGACTCTGCAAAGACACCAAGTCATCTAAATATGGAAAAATGTAGATACCCTGTAGCCTGCAATGAGCTATAACTGGAGCTAAACACTTTGTGAATACTCTTGGTACACTGGACAGTCCAAAAGGTAAGGCAGAGAACTTATAATGTGATCCAGGCACACAGAACCTTAAGAAACACCTTAAGTATGGATAAATAGGAATGTGATGCACATTGTTTAAATCTGGTGTTACGAGGAAACGTTAATGAGGGAAAAGAGGTAACAGGTTATGAAATGACACCTTTTTGAATTTGGGCATTATCACAGACAGGTTTAGGAAATAAAGATCCAGAACTGGTCTCCAAGCATGTTCTTTCTTTGGCACTAAAATCATCCTTAAATAAAAACCTTTCCCAACCTGGGAAGGAAGAATTGCTTCTATCACTTCCTGGGGCAACATATGTTGAAGTGCATGGGCTTGTCTGGTGGATGAGGAATTACCCCTGAAAAGGTGAGATTTCTTCTCACTGCTGTATGTAACCTTGCGAATGATCTTCAGGATCCGTGCATCTGAAACTACCTGTGACCAGAGGGAAAGTGAAGATTCAGAACTTCTGGAAGGTAAAAGTGGGTGCTAGGCTGGGAGGTGAGAGGTGAAGACAAGGTCTCTTAAATGGTCATTCTGACTTGTTGGACTGTCCCTGGTCTTTTGCGGGGTCCTGAATTCTTTTTGGATCCCCCTCATCATTTCTTCTTAAACATCTGTTTACCACCATTTTATTGAGACTGTTTATTTTATTTTATTTTTTGCCAAAACTGGAAAAGGAGCAAGGGGTCACCTGACAAAGTAACTTGGGTATATTTCTTATTATGGAGTTGACCGTGTTTGTAATGATTGAAAAAGGCAGCAAGATTTTTACCTTTCTTGAAGGAAAAATGGCATCTGTTGCCCAAAATTTCACCAAGTCTAGTGTCAGATGTCAAAATATTCCAATGGTGTTGCACAATATCCATTAGTACCTTGGTATTGTGTCCATATGTAGTAACTAATCTAACGAGCCCCCCACCCCTGTTGCATTTGGCTTTATAAAGAAGATTCTTACGCTCCATGTTATCTACATTGTGTTTCGTATGTAAAACATGGCCCATTTTATAGCCCCTGTCCCTAAATCTAAGAACCAAATCATCCCTGAAGTGCTCATAAGTATTTCCATGACTTAATTATACAGTTAAACTTTTTCTATTATTGACACGATAACAGATATATATATATATATATATATATATATATATATATATATATATATATATATATATATATATATATTTATACATGACCGTCATTTGATTTCAGTCATATACTAATGTTGTATTGAATGTCTATAAGCAAGAAATTGGTGTGAGGGACATTCATTTGACTGGGTTTTATTCCTGCCTATATTTTCAGCTTTTGAGCCTCTAGCTTAGCTGAGTGATGTTTATGCTGTTTGCATTTCCCCACTAAAATTTTTTATGCACTACACAACACTGCTATATTGTGGGTATCATCTAGGCCTTCAGAGTTATAGTATATCTTTACATTTATGAAAAGGTTTGTGATATTCGGACCCAGTGGATAGGGTTTATATTTTTTTGTCCTTTGAACCATATATCATTATATCTCATGCATGCCACTAGATTTTATAATTTTGATTGACACATACATTATTCTTTAGGGATTTTCCCAGGAAAGCTTGTATGTGCCTTTAATACTTTTTAGATTATTTTTGTGACTTTTCACATCGGGTCAGAGTATTGGTGTGTTTCTCTATTTTTTGACTGTGGTCTTATATACATAGTTTCATCCCCGTATCAGATATTTAGGATTATTGATGCTGGAATCATTATATATAATACCACATCATCTGGAAATGGGATGTCTTCTCCATAGGCCTTGGGCTTATTGGTTCATACAATGATCGGCTTAGGGTCAGTTATACTTTAGAATATAAAGTAAATGTGACACAGTACTGCTGGTTGTTACTGCAACCAATTGATACTTTTGTGACCACATTACACAGCAATTATTCCTTTTGGCCTAGTGCTTATTGATTTATGTATGAATCGGCCGGGGTCCTACAGTTACATGGATACCAGTCATGTGGAATACAGTGATTACTGTGTTTATTTAATTTTCTAGTGACCTTCTGGTTCTCATCTTTTACTAAGCATTTTGCATTTGACTTTTGATTCCGGTGTCACATAATCAATATTTTATCATTTTTTAAATTATATATCATGGAATTGAATAATTTATCTCGGCTTGGCTTGGGAGTGCCTTCTGTGTGAAGTCTGCATGTCCTCCCCGTGGTTGGGTAGCATTCGAAAGACATGCGTGCGTAAATGGGCGTGCCTTCGTTGAAGGTTGGGCATCGAGCTGGCACCTCAGCATTTTGTAAAAATCTACTGCCAATCATTAGCGGACCGGAGTTCCGCTGTGGCGACCCCTTACCGGGAAAAAGCCGAAAGACAAACATTAAAGGGCCTTGCCTCTGATTGGGATGATTTAACTGTTTTTGGACTTGGGACGGCTGAATTGATGGTGGATGGTACTGATGTTGGTCCCGATGTTGAGCGTTGTGAAGATATCTTTCTGAATATGAGTAAACATATGCGTCAATTACGCAATAATGTAAGGCACTGCAAGCTTTTTCGGGCTTATCTGACTAAGAGAATAACACCAAGAGGTTTACGCATACATACGCAACCATAAGTTAGTACCCCGATGATGTCTTATTGAAACAATGGGGTGAAGTGCAACAGCAGGCATCTCTTAAATTTGTTGAAATATTAGCTGAGCACCATAACAGGATTATAGGTAAGGAGATACAATCCATCACTCAGTTATGTGATGCGGCAAAAAAATATGAAGGGCAAACCATGTACAACACCAGCCTTAAGAACCTTGGTAAGGAGCTGATAACTCTAGAAACCCAACTCAAGGAAAGAAAGAAGTTCTTGAGGGACTTAGGGGACTACGATAAGGGGGACCCTTTTAATATTGGTAAGTATAAACATGTTCAATTCACACAATTCAGCAGGACCCCCTTTAAAAAGAAACGCACTAAATCTATTTTAAAAAAGGGATCCACACATAGTACAGATACATCAGCTGATGATTCATCTTCAGGCTTAGAGATCGATCCATTGGGTGCCATCGGATCCCCAGCAATGAAAAGGAGGAATTCTACTGCCTTGCAAGATTTACACCTAGGAGGAGGAGGGGGGGTGAGGAAACACCGTGGAAGTAAACAATATGGAGACTTTGCTCCAAATGTTTGTACACAAGGAACAGATGTGAATGTAACTAATATTTCTATACATACTCTCACTGCCTCAGATGTGAAAATCTTGAATAAAGGATTATCATTCATCCCTGGTTTTTATGTTCCTAAAGAAAATTTTGTTAACGATATATTATCTTTTTGCATGAATTTAAACCTTAAATTATTTTTTCCGGACCAGACAACCTCAAAGATCACTGATGAATTTAAATATCATAAGTCTTCATTCATGCCCCATGAATCATAATGTGTTCCTGTTTCAAAATGCTATAATCAAGGATCTTAATTTCCAATTTAGGAACTACAGACCTTTGGCGAACAATATTTCTAAACCTTCTATGGATAACATTGTTAAGTTAGCCATTAACCATGAGTTGGTCATCATAGGGGCAGATAAGGGAGGGGCTGTAGTTGTAGAAGACTGGAATCAATAGGACAAGGAAGCCAACAGACAGCTGTCTGATGCACGTTATTATACACATCTCAGTATTGATCCTACCCCCCTCTTTAAACAACAAATTGATGATTTCCTATCCTTAGCAGCTGAGGAGGGTATTATTAGCAATAACACCAAATCACATTTAACCATCATTAATCCATGTCCACAATATATATATTTTCTGCCGAAGATACATAAATATCTACACAATCCCCCAGGTAGACCCATTGTCTCTGGCAGGAACTCACTCACGGAACCTCTGTCCCTCCTTCTCACCAGATACCTGCAAACACTTCTCCACTGTGTCAGAGCATGCATTAGAGACACTACTGAATTTCTTCAGATTATTTCTGAGGTACAATTAGAACCAGAATGGCTGATGTGTACACTAGACGTCACATCCCTATATACCAACATTCCACACTGGGCAGGGTTGGAAGCCTTAGACTATTGGTTAAACAAAACAGAAAAGTATAAACCAGGTTTCAATACATTGCTCCTCTGTCTCACTGAACATACATGTACTCACGAAGAACATATTTTTCTATCGGGACAAATGCTTCTTACAGATTAAGGGTACAGCCATGGGGGCATCTTTTGCCCCAATATATGCCTATTTATTCATGGCATATATTGAGGAACAGATCATTTATGATAGCTCCCATAACTTATATATAGATGAAATAGATATCTGGAGGAGATATCTGGATGATTGTTGGTTGGTGTGGAGAGCAGATGTGGATTACCTATTGGAATTCATTGCATATTTAAATGGAAACAAATGGGGAATTGAGTTTACGGTCAACTATGATAAAAACAAAATCATTTTTCTAGATGTGTTGGTCTCTAGAGCATCTGACCATACGTTGACCACTGAAGTTCATCGGAAATTCCCCGAAAATAATTCACTTCTCCATGCCACCAGTTTTCATCGACCCCACATCTGGAGGAACATCCCCAAATCTCAATTTATGAGGATGAAACACATTTGTTCTGATGGAAATACTTATTAACACTTCAGGGATGATTTGGTTCTTAGATTTAGGGACAGGGGCTATAAAATGGGCCATGTTTTACATACGAAACACAATGTAGATAACATGGAGCATGAGAATCTTCTTCTTTATAAAGCCAAATGCAACAGGGGTGGGGGCCCCTTAGATTAGTTACTACATATAGATGCAATACCAAGGTACTAATGGATATTGTGCAACACCATTGGAATATTTTGACATCTGACACTAGACTTGGTGAAATTTTGGGTGACAGATACCATTTTTCCTTCAAGAAAGGTAAAAATCTTGCTGCCTTTTTCAATCATTACAAACACGGTCAACTCCATAATAAGAAATATACCCAAATTACTTTGTCAGGTGATCCCTTAATTGGTTGTCACGCCTGTGGTCACTGTGTTCACTGCTCTAGGATTTTAAAAAACAAAAACTTCAGTAGTCAAAATACCCCTCAAGTCTATGAGATTTCATTTTTTGCTAATTGTGTTACTGATTGGGTGGTTTACTTAGCCAGTTGCAACTGTTCAGCATTCTACATAGGGCAAACTTCCAGACCTCTTAAATTTAGAATTTCTGAACATCTTAGTGACATTAAACACCATAAAGAAACCAAAGCCCTCTATAAACATACAATGACACATAAAAATGCTACATTTAATTTTACTATAATAGATAAAATAATGAGACCAAGAAGCAACAAATTAGGATGGCATGATTTATTAAACAGCATATAGAAAAAATGGATTGTCAAACTGGGAGGTCTCTTTAAACCAGGGCTTAATGAGCATCTTTAATTGGTCACATGTCCTTTAAATTACATATATAAAGTATTACTTATTTATCAGACATTAACACTGATGAAGGTTATGTAACTGTGAAGCCAAAACCAGTCTGTTCCTGCTTTTTTGCTTAGGGAACTTCTATAATAAATGATTTATCTGGTGCCACTGTATGCTGGTCTCTTATTTTTTGGTTTGCTTTGACTTTTATTGAGACCATGCAGCTGCCGTACTCACAGAGGTTTTTCTGTTTCAGTCCTCTCTATATCTGTCCAGACCCCCAATAAGGCTCCCCACTGGCACAACTCAGAGTTGAGTCCTTAGCTGGAGTTCGAAGCTAAGTCCTCCCACACCCAATCTGTGAAACCAGTGCTTTGTGTACATGCTCTGAGCAGCTAACACACTCACACTTTGAGATTTGATTTATACACACACACACACACACACACACACCTGGCACAGATTCACCTGCTTTGCCCCCTTCTGCTCAGACTATAAGGTAGTTATCACCAAATAAATATATGCAAATACTCTCAAATATTAAATATTTTTTAAAAAAGACCAGCCACAATGAAAAGTTTAAATATATTTAAAAATAATAAAAGAACAAGAAAATACTAAATATCTATTTACAATAAACACCAGAGTTTCAGTCACGGGGAATATTAAAAATAACTCAGATGGAAAGTTTCACACAGTTTGACTAAAAGAATTACTGTTCCTACTTACTGAATAGAGCAAGACAAGATGAGTGAGTGGTCCTTGTTGTTGGATCCAAGACAGAATACAGAATGCTCCTGCGACTTCAGTCTCCTCTAATATTATAACATTATTTCTGTACAGAATGACATTGCATACATCTGATCATCTGACTCTGTTTCCCACACTATCATCAAGGGTTTAGCACCTATGTTCTACAATATGCACAGATAGAGCTTGCTCAGATGTGGTGCAGCTGCTGGATGTCATAAAACCACTCCATTCTTCCTACAGGAGCTACAACTTATTTTCTAGCACAGACATTGTGTCTCTGGCTCCATTCAAAACTGTGGGATAACATCTTTACTGCTTAACATAATTTAAAGAATATTTTTCCAAAGTCAGGTGAATTAACCTCTTCTCTCCCAGTATATGCTTTTACAATGTATACATTTAATTTAATTATAATAATAAATGTATATTTATTTTCTTTCCAGCAGAGCACACTGTTGATATATTTTAACACAAGCAGACTTCATAAATACATTTTCAGTACAATCATCTGTACAAATCAGTTTGATATCCAAATGACATATAATTATTTAAAAAATTCCAGCTAGCTGTGCTGGGATAGGTTATACATCCACTGCCCTACTTCTCCTGGAATGGCTGGCAGTGCCTCCTATCGTCACAAGACTCTTGACCTAACCCAGTCTGGATTCATCAAGAGCAGGTCCTGTCTACATGCCCTGGTCAATTTCTTCAAAACAGTTACTGAAACAATAGATGGGGGCAAATAAGTGCACACTACACTTACAATGGGATCTTGCAAAAGTGTTTGACACCATCCCGTACTCAAAGAAAGACTTTCCTAGTTAAATGTTAACCTCTTGGTAACTCAGCACATTGGCTCACAAAAAGAATGCAAACAGTAAGAGTGGTCAGCTCTACAGCCTCCAAAAAAACTGGCACTAGAGAAATATCTTAGGGTTCAGCCCCTATGTCACTTCTCTTTGGCGTCTACTTCTTGGAGGTCAAAACTAGTGTTAAGAGTTTGTGGCTGACCAAGTTTGCAAATGATTGCAAAACTGTTGCCATCATAAACTCCTCAGGGGACACCAAGATCCTTTTAAGAGGGCCTGTCCAAAACAAATACCAGGTATCAAAACCATGGGCCAAAGCTAAACGCTAAGAAATGTATAATCTTACCATTCTGCATGCACACACTCCTGAAAACTGTCCACATAGTTAGGGATCTGGGAACCTATGTTGACAATGAGCTGTCCTTTGATCACCACATGTCCACTACTCAAAGGAAGTCCTTTTTCATTACATAGCTTATATGTAAAGGTATGGCATCCAGGTCCAGTGATATAGTCACTCCACTGTACTTGAAACTTATCAGGCAGCTCATTCAAATATAATGCCCCTTTTGACACATACTAGAACAACACTTGTCACAACTGGCATGACCACAAAAACTTTCCCACTTAAAAAAAAAAAAAAATCATGGAGCTAAATCATAAAAACTATGCAGACCATCTCACAGTCTTGCCTTGTTTCTCTAAATAATTCAAGCTAGTAAAGGGCAACCTCTGTTTTGCATGTACAGCCTCAACAGACTCTGTTATTTTAGATTTAATACACATTGACAAGTCCAATGTTATCATCTGCTCAAGGGATCTCGATTGCTTTTGCAAAATTAAAAGGACATGTTGGAGGGACAGATATTTATCACAAAGAGCACTACTTCTATGGAAATGTCTTCCTCTCCACAAAAAGCAAAGTACTTCTCTTACTCTACTCAAATGTAATTTGGATGAATGGATGGCTGGCCACAAATTCATGGCCAGTTTAGCATCAATGTCCCTCATTCATAGGGGAAACAATAACAAATAAAGTTTTACCACAAAAACACAGGTCAGTAAGGGAAAGGAGGGGGAGAAATCAAACACCATCATAGAAGGATTGAATAGAAAAAAATGATAAAGTAATTAAGACAAGAAGTGTCACTGTTAGAAGAATATAGAATAAGGAGCAGCTCAACAAAAATACTCAAAAAGATTTATTTATTTATTTATTTATTTATTTATTTATTTATTTAACATTTGTTAACTGGGAAAGTCTGACTTGGGAACAAAGCTCATTTTTAGCGGAAGCCCGGGAAGAAATGCTCCAGATGCATGTCTTTGTAACGTGGGAAGAAACCGGAGCACCCGGAGGAAACCCACATAAATGCAGGGAGGGCATGCAGACTCTGCACAGAAGGCACCTCAGCTGAGAATCGAACCAGAGAACCTCTAGTGACAATGCTACCACTGTGCCATTCTAAGATAGATGTGATAAAAGCAATGCAAAGTATAAGAACAGATCAGGGTCTATTTTGCACTATCACAAATAATAAAATAAAATAGCGGCACAGGAAGAAAAACTTAGAAGATATGCAGATAAATATAAAGTACAAAATAAGCAATTTATTGATGACTTAAAAAATTTTATAGAGAATTGGGAAACAAGTAAAAGGAATTGCAACACCACCAAAAAAAAAAGAATAAACAGGCACGTTTTGGAGAAATATCTATAAAGATTACATGGAACACAACAAAGATGCTGAATGGATAAAAGAAGTAAAAGAATGAATAAAAAGTTCAAATGTACAGGATATGAAATGGAAAGAAGCAGTGGCCAAAGAGATTGAAACAAAGTTAAGAAAAGCTTCTAAATGGAAAACCCCAGGCCCAGATGCAGTGCCTAACATCTGCCTAAAAGTATTAACATCTTTACATGAAAATGTAACCATGAGTAAGAACTATTTATATGCACACCCTGAGCAGACACCATCCTGGTTAACAACAGGAAAAACAATACTCCTACTAAAGAGCAAACTTGCAAGTTATCCTAACAATTATAGACCAATAACTTGCCTTCTAACAACATATAAACTATACACTGGAATTGATGCTGACAGAGTTTAAAGTCATTTAGAAGAAAACTCAATCATGGCAATAGAACAAAAGGTAACAAAAGAAACTTGTATGAAATGAAGGATGATTTGTTGTTAAATAAAGTCATAATGGAGAACTTTAAAAAGGGGAAGAATTTAAGTATGGCATGGAGAGACTACAAAAAACGCATTTGACAGTATCTCACATTCATGGCTAAGAGCGTGCTTAAAAATGTGTAAGATGGCACCCTACATTGATCGATTACATTAAAGCAACCATGAAACAGTGGCAAACCACTTTGCAGTTAAGCCATGATAAAGGATAAATTATTATTCCGGGGTTAAAAATTTCAAAGGGGTATATTCCAGGGTGACTCTCTGTCACCGCTTCTCCTTTGCCTTGCCCTTAACCCAATAAGCTGTCTACTTAACAGATTAGGTGATGGCTACAATTTGGCTCCCAAAAAACAAAAAGTGTAAAGACTTCTCATCTTTTTTTTTTTTTTTTTTTTTTTTGTGAATGATTTAAAACTGTATAACTGAAAGCACAATTGCAAGTAATCAAAAAAATTTCAGATGATATAAGAATGTAATTTGTTTTTGATAAGTGTGCAAAAGCAACCTTTAAAGCAAGAAAGCTGCAGCACCAAGAAAACATCAGCCTGGGACAGAAATGTGATATAAAAGAACTTGAGCGAGAGGGAATGTATAAATACTTGGGAATTGATGAAGGTCAACAATAAAACATGAGCAAATGCAAACAAAACTTAATAAGGAATACTTTAGCAGACTAAAATTAATACTGCAAACAGAACTCACATCTAGAAACAAAGTCCAAGCTATCATCCAATTTGCTCTTCTTGTCCTAACTTGCAGTTTTGGAGTGATTGACTGTCCCAAAAAAGTGATGGATTGGTTAGAGAAGAAAACAAGAAAGAATAGAAAGTGAAGGATCAAATGAAAGGGCAAGTAATATGGAAAATCCCTAAGTATAGCTGCAAGTATAGAAAACTCTTGAAACAACCTCATGTTGATCAGGATCAAATGCAGGAATGGTTAAGGAGAGATGAATTTAAACCAAAAGATGAAAGGTTAATATTGGTGGCTCAAGATTGTGGACTACATACACATTGATTTACAAAGTCCACTGAACATGTGGGAGAAACAGACAAATATAGGTTTTGTAAAACAGAATTGGAAGCAGTCGAACATCTTGTTGCTGGTTGTGATACATTAATGGCAGAAGGACTGAATACTGAAAGGCATAATAATTTGGAAAGAGTGTTGCACTGGGGATTATGCAAACATTATAATATTGAAGTAGCTGAAAAACATTGGAAACATGAGGCATGAAGCAGTATAGAAAATGATTACGTTTATATTACATGGGATCACACATTACCAACAGTTAAAAAAAATAGATGCAAGAAAGCTTGACATAGTAGTCCATGAAAAGAAAACAAAAGTAGCATTGATCACTGAAATAGCTACACCCAGTGACTACAATGTCTTACATATATAAAGACACAGTCGTAAAATACCAGGATTTGCAGGCAGAAACAAGGGCAATGTGGAAGAAGGATACCCAGACAGTTCCAATAGTATTAGGAGCAATGTGTCTTATAAAAAGAATTTACAATTGTACATAAATATGGTACCACTACACGTAACTCCATAATAATTGCAGAAAGAGTCCATACTGGGAACATTGTGGGTGCTGTGAAGAGCACTTAAACAGTGCTAATTTCATAAACTTTAATCATACTTTGACTAAGGAATGGGGTGCATTCCCATCATGGTATTAGAAACCCAAAAGACTTGGGGAAAGGTAAATGTTTCAACAGATTCTTGTTCAGCTCATTTCTGAGTTATTAGTATACAAAATAACAGGGCTAATAACTGCCATGGGACTGTAAGACTAATGTTATAAGATTATCACAGTTGAGAATTCTAGTACTTACCTATGAATCTATGAATATATAAAAAGACACTCTCTTGACATCCTTGCTTCACTGCCCTCTTCATTGATCTCTCATTCCCTAACCACCCATTAACTAATGGTATAATTACTTAATTCCTACATATAGCATCTTAAATATATAGAAATATTTTTACCAGGTAGGCCCACTGGACACACAGTCCCTTTTCACTGGCAACCCAGGAGCAATGCCTGGTTAAGTGACTTACTCAAGGTAACACAGCAGGTAAATGAGGGCTGAGACAATCATACCTTTTACCACAGGAGCAACAGCACACAGCCATGACCCTCTGCACCAGCTGGCAGACATGAAATAATAGCTTGGGCCACCAGGTTTCAAACTTACAAACCTATGTTTGTGAGTCCAGTGATCTACCACTACACCAGAGCGGTGCTATAGCTACACAACTGCAGTCCTATCACTGCACCACAACAGTCCTACCACTACACCACAGCAGTTCTACCACTACACCACACTAGCCTTGATTTTACTAAACCCATATTCATATATTCTATCACTGTTCAGGATGTACAGAATCACATGTTTTTGAAATATAAGTCACTATTTTCTTGATATTGAATCTTTATATGTTCATAGGTGTAAACTAGGCTAACAACCTCATGGGCGTTTTAGGCCAAACCATGCTTTTCAGATATATATCAGACAAGTTTTTGTACCCCTGGTACTATAAGGTGACTTTAAGGGGTATCTGTAGGCTTGGGCTTGGATGATTCTATCAGAGACATAGGTGCCAGACCAGGAGTAAATCTACAATTCTCCATCCACTAGTCCAAGTTATGCTTGAATTGGGTAAGGGAAGAATTCTGTTTTACATGGATGGGGGAAGCCTGTTCCAGATAAGACAGTCTCTGAGATACAAGTCTGTCCCTCCGACATGTCTTATTCATGTCACAGATGAAGTTTAAGGCCCTAGACTGGGTAATTCTGATGCTATTTGTTTTGTGGATATGCAGCAGGTCCATCAGAGCGGGATCCCATGATTCCTTGTAGGCCAGGGATAGATCACCTTTTAGCAGTTTGTAAGAGACAGACTACAGGGATAAGTGTTTGAGGCATTCCACGAAGGACATGTTATTTACGCACTGCATTCTTTTTGTAAGGACCCTCTATGGAGATTCCATTTGTTGCACATGCTTGGTCAGGAACATATTGAATGTAATGTTGTACTCTATGATTGGTCTGATGAGGGACGAGTACAGTGCAATGGTAACATCCTTTAACTTAGATGCCATACCCTTGCTTATAAATTGCACAACACAGAAACATTTTCTTACTATTGTAGATGCATGATGGCCAAAGGCCAGGTTACTGTCAACATACATTCCCAAATCCCTAACTACAGGGTCTACTCTTGGAGGTGTATTATCAGTGTGGTAGTTTTGGGAATAGACAACTTCCCAAAGGATACTATTATACATTTCCTTGCACTGAATTTTACACAACGGCTCTGGTACCAGTTATTTGTCTTCAGGCATTCTTTTGGAGGATATGTATGTCTTCAGGGGATTCTCTGACTGCACCAAGCTTGCATTCATCTGAAAACTTGATCATAAAGAGGCACTTGATGTTGGCCTTGGCTTCGAGGAAGTAGATGCCAAAAAGGCACAACACAGATCCTTGAGGGATTCTACTAGTGACTGATCTATTTGTGGTGGTGTTCTCCCCTATTATAACATGATAGGACAATCCGTGAGCCAGCTGGCTAGCCAACAAGTGGCATAGGTGTTCTTATACCTAATTTCATGAGTTTGTTTACTATGCCCGAGTGGAGTATTGTTTTGAATGCCTTGGTCAGGTCAAGATAGGCAGTATT
This sequence comes from Protopterus annectens, assembly GCF_019279795.1. Taxonomy (NCBI): domain Eukaryota; kingdom Metazoa; phylum Chordata; order Ceratodontiformes; family Protopteridae; genus Protopterus; species Protopterus annectens. The sequence goes on from NC_056749.1 coordinate 695,864,415, forward strand.
CACCATTTTCCCTTATCCATTGCTTTGGTGACCTCAAAGAAGTCTAGCTGGTTAGTAGGCATGACCTGCCTTTGATTAAACCAAACTGGGTTGTATCCAGTGTTTGAAGGGTTCCTATGTCATTGCTTATCATTTCCATGATCATCCTTTCCATGGCTTTGCATATAAGACTAGTCAGACTTATGGGTCAGTAGTTATCAGTGTCTGTATGTGGCCTGACATTAAGCAGTGGGATAATAGAGTCCTCCATTGTCTTTGCACAAAACTAGTCTGGAGTGGTCATGATAGGTCACGTTTCTTGCTATTTTAGGAGACATTCTGGGATATTATCAGGGCCCATTGATGCAGTTTTCTTGGCCTTAGAGAGTGCTTAAGGACCTGTTTCCTATTTATAGTTCAGGGAGTTATACTCCGTGATATTTCCTATGTTGGAAGACTTGTCAGATTGGCATTGTCTAAAATGGCATGCTGGAGGATGGGATAGATTCAGGCCATCCCTGGCAAAACAGCATGATCTGTTGACCATATCCTACCATGCTAGTAAATATTGTACCCCCTTTGAATAACACCAAAAACTAAGCCAGTTATTAAAGTCAATTATCTTCTGTTCATCTTGGGGCATCATCCTTGGAAAAGGTAGAATGCTGCTCAGTGCTAGGCTACTATCAGCCTGGGACATATAGCCTGAGAGCTCCATCATGTCTTTTTTTATATAGTCCAGGCAGGTACGTCTCAGGTTATTTATACTCACATGGACAATGAATGATTCATACTGGTACTTATGATGTAATGACCTTAGTGCTTGTATAATCTGGCAGATTCTGCTACCTGACAGGCACATGATCGTAACTCTCTCCTTACCCAGACTGGTGAGCAGGACATCTGTGTGTCACAACAGAGTCTGCCTTAACCAAAATATTGAGTGGTGTGGTGGTTTTTCTTATGGGCTCAGAATTGTGATGACATGAGATGTGTCTGTATGTGTCATGGCGGGTGTTGTTTTGGGAGAGTAATTTTGAAGTTGCAGAGGATATGTTTTGTTTGTGTAGTGTCTGGGTGGTCTTTAAGGTTTAGGAGGATTGCATTTAACAGTCTCAGCATATGTGGGTTTGTGTGTCTGGTCCATACTATGTATGGTAGGTATAGTGTATCTTCCTGACAACCTGACTGGTATGAGTGCATGCATGTGACAGACTTGCCTCCAGTAACATTGCATGAATATATCTCTCACATTCCATATCAGTTTATCATAATATTAACCATTTTAACTAATTTACATTTTACCCTACGCAGCCCTGAATCCAGAAAACCTTTACAAATATTAAATACTCATAGTACAAATCTTCACAAAAATATTATGAGTTAATGAGAGCCAAAGGTCTCCAAGCATTCAAAGTTATTTTACTATATGTCTTCTAATTACAGCTTAGAGCACTTTCATGTATCACCTTTTATATAAATGCATTTCTTAATTATTCATTTAAAATATCCAAACAGTAATTTTCCTGATTTCCTAAAATGGAGAGGAGGAGATGGAAAGAGTACTTTGAAGGGTTGATGAATGAAGAGAATGAGAGGGAGAGAAGGTTGGATGATGTGGGGATAGTGAATCAGGAAGTGAAACAGATTAGCAAGGAGGAAGTAAGGATAGCTATGAAGAGGATAAAGAATGGAAAGGCTGTTGGTCCAGATGACATACCTGTGGAAGCATGGAGGTGTTTAGGTGAAATGGCAGTGGAGTTTTTAACCAGATTGTTTAATGAAATCTTAGAAAGTGAGAGGATGCCTGAGGAATGGAGAAAGTGTTTTGGTACCGATTTTTAAGAATAAGGGTGATGTGCAGAGCTGTAATAACTACAGAGGGATTAAATTGATCAGTCACAGCATGAAGTTATGGGAAAGAGTAGTGGAAGCTAGGTTAAGAAGGGACGTGATGATTAGTGAACAGCAGTATGGTTTCATGCCGGGAAAGAGCACTACAGATGCAATGTTTGCTCTGAGAGTGTTGATGGAGAAGTACAGAGAATGTCAGAAGGAGTTGCATTGTGTTTTTGTAGACTTAAAGAAAGCATATGACAGGGTGCCTAGAGAGGAGTTGTGGTATTGTATGAGGAAGTCAGGAGTGTCAGAGAAGTATGTAAGAGTGGTACAGGATATGTACGAGGGTAGTGTGACAGCGGTGAGAGTGATGGATGCGTTTAAGGTGGAGGTGGGGTTACATCAAGGATCAGCTCTGAGCCCTTTCTTATTTGCAATGGTGATGGACAGCTTGACAGACAAGATCAAACAGGAGTCTCCATGGACTATGATGTTTGCAAATGACATTGTGATCTGTAGTGAGAGTAGGAAACAGGTGGAGGAGACCCTGGAGAGATGGAGATATGCTCTAGAGAGAAGAGGAATGAAGGTCAGCAGGACTAAGACAGAATATATGTGTGTGAATGAGAGGGAGGATAGAAGAAAGGTGAGGATGCAAGCAGTAGAGGTGGCGAAGGTGGATGAGTTTAAATACTTGGGGTCAATAGTTCAGAGTAACGGTGAGTGTGGAAGAGAAATGAAGAAGAGAGTACAGGCAGGATGGAGTGGGTGGAGAAGAGTATCAGGAGTGATTTGTGACAGATGAGTACCAGTAAGAGTGAAAGGGAAGGTCTACAAGAGGGTAGTGAGACCAGCTATGTTATATGGGTTGGAGACAGTGGTATTGACAAAAAGGCAGGAGTTTGAGCTGGATGTGGCAGAGTTAAAGATGTTAAGATTTGCACTGGGTGTGACAAGGGTGGACAGAATTAGGAATAAGTATATTAGAGGGTCAGCCCAGGTTGGAAAGTTTGGAGACAAAGCCAGAGAGGCAAGATTACGTTGGTTTGGACATGTGCTGAGGAGGGATGCTAAGGATGAAGCTACCAGGTAACAGGAAAAGAGGAAGGCCTAAGATAAGGTTTATGGATGTGGTGAGAGAGGACATACAGGTGGTTGGTGTGACAGAGCAAGATGCAGAAGACAGGAAGAAATGGAAACAGGTGATCCGCTGTGGCGACTCCTTACGGGAACAGCTGAAAGAAGATGATGATATAGTAACACCTCAGGATTCTCCTCAAAACAGGCCACAAACCCAGTGTTACCAAAGCAGTCAGTGAAATCCAGAAGTTATAAAAGTCAGCCATAATACAAAAGAGAGTCTATGGAAAATATAGTTATGTTAGGAAATTACTGTAACAGTAGATATTTGAGTGCATTTGGTGTTGCAGTTCTAATTCATGGGATTCCTGTCTGTAGAAGCCCAACAGGTGGCCCAATTTCCAGAATGTTCCCCTTCCCCATCTTCGTCCAGTGGACTCCCTCCCACATAGAGATCAGGATGTTATGGATATAGGGACACCAATAAGTGCCATCTTTTGACATTTCTCGCCCTGACTGATGCCGTCCAGCATAAGAGTGCCAGAACCTAACTTACTCTGGGATGATCCATCCCCAGTAAGAGGGCAGTTAACCAGTGGACTCCTAAAACTGTCTTACCAGCTTGTTACTAAACCCTGTGAAGGGAAGTGCATGCTCAGGGTGTTAACAGGGAAGGTGGAATTAGCTAATTTGTGTATCTACACCAATCCATTAATGTCCAGGCAAAAGAGGGAATTTTGACAGGGAAAGAATACTGCAACAGTAAATATACTCAAATAGTCCAAATCATGTAAGTTCTTAACACAACTGTACTATGTATACTGTAACATTCAGTGTTGCAGTATGGACACTTGGGAAGACTCCCAGAACTCCCAGAGCAGAGAATGACTGTTCTTTGGAAGATATAAGGGACAAACAGGTCCTACAGAATGGAAGGGGCAAAACTTGCCCTATTCCTGGAAGCACTGTCCAGTTTGCCATGTCTGGAGAAGGTGTGTACATAGGATTAGGCATTTTCCCCCAAGACACACTGGGTGCTAACCCTTCTTATAAGAACAGAGGTAGCCAGTGGCCATTGTGGAATGGGTCTTCATATGACCTGGAATGATTTTAATATAACAGAATGACCAGAAGCAGATGCAATGTGATGTTCCCTTAGATAAAATTTGCTTGCTAACTAGTCTAGCCTCCTTGTCTTTGGCAAAGGAAATTAATAAGTTATGAGACTTGCAGAGGTGGTTTGTTCTGTCCAAATAACGTACTAGTTGCTTGTGGCAAGCCCATGAATACAGGATTACTTCAGCTTTAATCTGGAGTGATGGGAAAATACAGAAAGGTGAAAATCCTGGTTTAAGCATAACTCTGCTACCCTCTTATGAGATATGAAGGGATTAGTCCATAGCATGTCTCTGACCTTAATGAAGAAAGAATTGCTCCCTCTACACAAGGGGCATGCAGTTGAGAAATTTTCTTAACAAAGGTTAATGTCACCAGCAATGCAGTCTTCTAAGACAGAAATCTGAATTCAATGGAAGCACCAGGCTAGAAAGGGGACATTGTGAATTCCTCCAAGCAAAGTTTAGGACCCCCAGTGGCATGATTTCCTTTTTGCATGGCCTCAAATGAAACAGCCCTTTAATAAAAGTACAGTTGTGTACACTTACCATAAATGTACAGCCCAGACCGCAGAATCCTTTATAAATGCATTCTATGAACACCTTCAGGAATGCATGGATCATGCGATCCCAAATAAAACCAAGACCCAATCCTCCAAAGGCAGACGTCCTGTCTGGTGGACCCCAGCCATAAACAAACTATACAATAGAAGGAGGAAGCTACTAAATGATAGAGCAAAATCCCAAAAAGGGAAGGCATCACTGATCAGTATTAGCAAAAAACTACGGGCACTCATAAAATTGTCTAAGGCCAGCTTCGAGAGAAAAATTGCACAGGACACTAAGGATAATCACAAGGCTTTCTTTGGTTATGTTAGGAACCTGGGTGGTAATTCCCAGATATGCTCAGAATTAGTCCAAAATGACAAAAAATATACCGAACCCACAGACATTGCCAACATCCTAGCTGACAGGTTCAGCGCAAACTCCCCCTCCCACCAAAAGGCAAATATCTATCCCAGCAGAGTGCTGCCCCCCTGACATCTCAGATGCTCAGGTAAGAGCCACCCTCTCCAAAGCAAAAAACACAGCATCAATGGGACCAGACGGTGTCCCGGGCTGCGTCCTACATGAACTCCAAGAAGAGCTAAACCCAAACATAAAACTACTGTTCAATCTCAGCTTTACTACAGGATATGTGCCCAAAGAGTGGCGTACAGCAACAGTGGTCCCTCTCCATAAAGGTGGTGCCTCAACGGATCCTGGAAACTATCGCCCCATAAGCCTGACTAGCTTGGTCTGCAAAGCTATGGAAATGATCATCATGGACCTCATAAATAAAGATATTGGGGACCTACAAACACTGGATCCTACCCAGTTCAGCTTTGTTAAGGGCAGATCCTGCCTCTTAAACCTGGTTGATTTCTTTGAAACAGTCACCAAGGCCATTGACGAGGGGAAGGTGGTCCACACAGCCTACCTGGACCTTGCAAAAGCCTTCGATACAATACCCCATTCGGGCATTATAGATAAGCTCACCAGCTTAAATATAAACCCCTATGTCACTAGATGGATTGCAAATTGGCTCAAGGACAGAACCCACATGGTTAGAATTGCTTGAGCCATGTCAGACTCCAAACCAGTTACAAGTGGTGTCCCACAAGGCTCAGTCCTGGGACCTCTCTTGTTCGGTATATATTTCTCGGAGGTACAGGCCAGCACGGAAGGACTGTGGCTGACCAAGTTCGCAGATGACTGCAAACTGGGTGCCATAATCGACTCTCCAGCCGACACAAGCATCCTCCAAAAGGGCCTCATAGAAACAGACAACTGGTGCCAGAGCCATGACCTCAAGCTAAATGCCAAAAAGTGTATAGTCATCCCCTTTGGCAAAAACAAAGTGCCCACAAATTACCACATAGGTGGTAATCCATTAAGTACAGAAGAAGTAATTAGGGACCTGGGGACCCAAGTTGATAACAATCTCTCATTTGACAACCACGTGGCCAAAGTGGTTAGAAAAACATTTTATATAGCCCACCTAATCATGAAGGGATTCACATCTAGATCAGGGGAGGTCATCGTGCCTCTTTACTCATCCCTCATCAGGCCCATAATTGAGTACAATGCCCCTTTTGGAAAGTACCTCACCAGACACCTGCAGCAACTGGAAAGACCCCAAAAGTACCTCACCAAGAGGATCAAAGGGCTCAAACAGATGCCATATGCTGCCCAGTTAAAGAAACTCCAGCTCTACTCAGTGGCATACCGCCTGTTCAGAGGCGATCTGTGCCTGACATATAAAGCCATATCCAACCCGGAATTAATGGACATGCTGCACCTCAGAAAATCCAAATCCCATCGAGCTACGTGCTCGAGAGACTTGAACCTCAGCACTGAAATAAATAGGACAAGCTGGAGGGACAGATTCATAACACAGAGGCTCCCTTCACTCTGGAATAAAATCCCAGTCCAGGTTAGGCAGAGTCCCTCATTGACTCTCTTCAAGAGGAATCTTGATGAGTGGATGGGAGATCGTAGGTTTACCCTGGGTATCACTTCTGTGTCACTGTTAGACAGAGGCACAGTATACTAACCTCGAAAAAGGGCATAGCAAAATAAATTTAAAATGGGTGGTGAAAGCCAAACACATTCTGGCTAGGCTTATAAATGCCCTAGGGCAGATAGCCTAGTATGAACCTATGAACCTATGTAGATGTTCAAGTGTATTCACTGTTGCAGTCACTACATTTGGGTAATCCTGCTGGCAGGTTGCCCTCAGTTGGCCTGAATTCCAAAGTCTTGGGTCCTGCTTTGGTTGCTGTCACTCTTTCCCCTGACGTCAGGTCGTCAGGGGTATAAAAGATGCAACCAACACCATTTTCTTCAGTTTTTCTTGCCCCAGATGTCAGGTGCCCCCAAAAAGGGTAGGCTAGATATATATATATATATATATATATATATAAAACATACATGCACCAAAATAAACTTTACCTTCAAGGAAATACACCACATAGGTTGTATAGATCAGAGAAGTAAAGATAAGTTCCATCAGAAATAAGGGGGATGGCGGGTGGGTAACATGGACTGCAACAGTGAATACACTCGAACATCTACATTTATGGTAGGTACACAACTGTACTATGTTCTTCGTGTTTCACTGTTGCAGTCATTACATTTGGGTAGAGTCCCAAAGCTATGGTTGGGGGGCTGGAGCCGAACAACATTAGGAGTGGCTATGAGGCCCTGCAGAACTGCAGTGGCAAAGCTTGCTCTGGATTTAGTGTAAAGTGGCAGATTGTAATGCTTTGTAAAGGTGTGCACTGAACTCCAAGTAGCAGCCTCTAAAATTTCTTTGGTTGGTACTTCCCTGAGAAAGGCTGCAGAAGTGGCTGCAGCTCTGGTTGAATGTGGCACTGGCTTGCCATGCTGAGAGTAGCAGAAATGAATGTAGTGACCTCTCCACTTTGAAATAGTCTGCTTGGAGATAGCCTTTCCTTGTGATCCTGCAGCATATGCCATTAGTAATTGTTCTGTCTTTCTGAAAACTTTAGTTTTGTCCAAATAGAATCTAAGTTGCCTGTGTACGTCCAAAGAATGCAGAATTTTCTCCCCCTTGTTCTGTGGATTGGGATAAAACGTTTGGTTAAGGGCTACACTGGACACCACCTTAGGCATAAATGTAGGGTTTGCCCTCAGAGAGACCCTGTCTGGATAAAAAATGATAAAAAGGTTCCACAACCATGAGAGCCTGTAGCTCTGACACTCGTCTTGCAGACCTTATTGCTAGGAGCAGATCTGTTTTCCAAGATAAAAACTTTATATCCGCAGTAGCAGCTGGTTCAAAAGGAGGTATGGTGAGTTTTTCCAAGACATAATTGAGGTCCCATGCAGGCAATGGCGATCTCCTTGGAAGCCTTAAATTTTTGGCTCCTCTGAGGTACTGCCTTAATAAAGGATGAGAAAAGAGTGGTGGCTCTGTATTGTAATGAGCCGAAATGACAGAGGCATACATTTTAATTGATGAAAAAGATAGGCCTTTGTCCAGCATCTCAGTGTTAAGTATTGCAAAATCTGAGGAATATTTGGGACAGCTGTGTCAGTTCCTTGAGCTTGGTTCCAGTCACAAAATCTCTTCCATTTCCCAGCATAGGATTTTCTAGTACTAGGCCTTCTAGCTTCCAAAATGACATCCATTACAGCTTTACTGAGAGGAGTGCTTTGTATGGCTACATTATCCACCATGCTGCCAGGTTTAGAGTCCTGAGTTGGCTGTGCAGAATCTGATTATTTTGTTGGGACAGTAGATGAGGTATTTGAGGTAAAGTCCAGGCTGGGCATTGAAACAAGCTCCTTAAGATCGGATACCAGTACTGGCAGGGCCAGTCTGGTGCAATCAGAATCATTTTTGGTTTCTCCTGTCTGACCTTTAGGAGTACCTTGGGGAGGAGAGGCAGTGGAGGAAAGGCATATACTGATAGTTTTTTCCAGTTGAAAGATAAGGCATCCACTTTCCATGCTTGTCTGTGATAAGTCCTTGTGCAGAATCTTTTTAGTTGATAGTTGTGAGGGGAGGCAAATAGATCTATGTCCGGGCATCCCTATTTCTTTGTTATCATGCTGAAGACTTGTGGATCCAGGTGCCACTCGTGGGGATCCATGAGGTTTCTGCTTAGTTCGTCTGTCAGAGTATTGTTCTTTCCTGGCAGGAATTGTGCCTGCAGATGAATTTGGTAAGTCAATGCTGTGTCCTGTAAAGCCATGGCTAGTCTGCAAAGGGGGTAAGAATGCATGCCCCCCTGCTTGTTTATGTACCACATGACTGTGGTATTGTCCGTCTTTATCTGTAGTTGTCCCAGATGAATTAGGTCCTTGAAGGATGTCAGGGCATTTTGAACCGCTAGCATCTCTTTTTGATTGATATGTAGATGCATTTGATTTGTGGACCAGGTGCCCTGAATGCCTTTTCCTGCCATGTGGGCCCCCCAGGCATAATCTGATGCATCCGTTGTTAGGTTCTGCCTGGCTGGGGGTAGTGAGAATGGCTGTCCCTTGTTTTGGTGACAAGCCTTTGTCCACCATCGAAACTCCTGTTGCAGGCAGGGAATGAGAGTAATCATTGTTTCCAGGCTGTGGCAATGTTGTGTCCAGACATTTTTTAGGTACCACTGAAGTTTTCTCATATGCAGTCTTGCATATGGAATTAGTAGGATGCAGGATGCTATGAAGCCCAAAGCCTGCAGATTTTTTCTTGCAGATAACTGGGCCTTTGTTGCCATTTCCTTGAAATAGATAGTCAGTTGCCTTTGTTTGTCTGTCATGAGATAAGCCATCAGGGCAGCTGTATTTAAGCTTGCACCCAGGAATATTATCTCTTGAGAGGGTACTAGTTTTGATTTCTTTCTGTTGACTGTGTACCCTAGGCGTGTTAAAAGTTTTTTCACAAACGCCAGATGCTGTAGTAGAATGTCCTTGTTCTCTGCTTGAATGAGACAGTCATCCAAGTAAGGATATATTTGTATTCCTCTTTGTCTGCAGAAAGCAATTACTGGTGACAGGCACTTTGTGAAGACCCTGGGCGCAGTAGATAAGCCAAACGGCAGTGCAGAGAATTGGTAATGCTTTGAACCAGCCTTGAATCTGAGGTATCTTCTGCATGATTGTCTGATTGGGACATGCAGGTATGCCTCTTTTAGGTCTAAAGTGACAAGCCAAGCTTTTCTGCCCAGCATGGGCAGAAGCTGCTGTAAGGTCAACATCTTGAATTTTGGTATATCCGGGAAAGTGTTTAGAATAGATAGGTCCAGTATTGGTCTCCGTGCTTTGTCCTTTCTGGGTACCAAGAACAGTCTTGAGTAAAATCCTTGTCCTTGCTGTTGCTGTGGCACTTGTTGAATAGCCCCCATGTCCATGAGGGACAAGACCTGTTTTTGAGCCTCTGTCCATTGATTTTTTGGCAGGTCTGGCCAACCGTTTGCCCTTGGCAGGGTATGGAAATGAAACTTGTAGCCTTCTGACACTATGTCTAGAACCCATTTGTCCTGGGTTATAATGTGCCAGTTTTGAGAAAAAAGTGCTATTTTTCCCCCTAAGGGTGCTGCCAGTAGATAAGTGTTTGGTGCAGGCAGGGGGAAGTCATTGGGACTGTTTCCTGTATTGCTGTGATTTGTCTTCTCCACTTTTGGAGGTAGAAGCACCCCATTGCTTAGACCTGTATGAACCTTGCGGCTGGGATCTGCCTCTAGGGCATCTGGATCTGCCCCTTTGAGGTCTGTCTGACACTGGAAAGGACCAATTCTTTGTAGGCCAGTGTCTGCTAAACCTAGGTGGCTGTACTTGTAAAAAATCTTTGACCATTTGCATAGATTTGGCTTTGTTCTCCATTTTCTTTTACACTACTTCTGCCTTAACACCAAACAAGGTATCATGCTGTAATGGTGCATCTAATAATTTAGCTTTGACATGATCAAGCAGATTTTGTTCTTTAACCAAGCATGCCTCCTAATTACAGAACCTGTAACAGCGGCCCTGCAGGAGGCCTCCAGAGAATCAAAACCACATTGCAAAGTATGCTTTCCAACTTGTTCAGCTGCATGCAATAAATCCTGCATTTCTTTGTTTTCTGCACATTCAGGACTTACCAACATTTTCTGTTTAAGCAGTGTTGTGACATATTGCTGATATTTGAGCATATGAAACTGACAGTTTAAGGTCCTTATAGCCAAGGTAGCAGATGTGTAAATCTTTTTTCCCCATCTATCCAGTGCTCTAGAATCTCTGTCAGAGGGGTAGGGTTTTTTACAGTGGAAGCCTTAACCCCTTTGGGACCCTGAGAAATAGTTTCTGGGTCTGCAGCAGGGTTTTTGAAAAGGAATTTATGAGAGTCAGGAACCCTGTAGTATCTGTCAGGCTTAACAGGAGCTGGAGGTAAGGAGTCAGGCATCATCTACAATGTCTAACACAGGTGGAATAGCTAGAGGCCTGTGTTGAGGTAGTAGAAGGAAGTCCCTGAGTCTCTTCTTAGATTCTGAAAAATCTTGGCTCTTCCAGTGGAAATGCTCCCTCATGGTTTCCAAGGTTTCCCCAAAAGAATAGTCCTCAGGAGGAGAAGCTGAAGGAATAGATTCTTCAGCATCAGAATCCTCATGGGGGGGAAGTGAATATTCCTGATCAGAAGAGGAATCAGAGGAAATGGAAACCTGATCTGAAGATTCATAGTCTGTCTCTTACCTAGGCCTCTTATCAGGAGGGGGATGGGAACCTCTGATCAAGGTAATTAAGTCTTCGGCCATTTTGAGCATCTGTTTTTTTGGGCATGGAGACCTGTCCATGTGGCTGGTGAACTTGTTTCTTTGTCTTTAAAGGCGCTTTAGTCTTTTCCTTTGAAGCTGAAGTCGGTTTAATGTATAATTGTTTAGGTCTGAAAACACCCTCAGAAGCCGATGCCTGCTCAGCGGCTCCGAACCCATCTGAGGGAATGGTCTCCGAGGCTCCAATACGTTGAGTTTCCAGTGGCCTGACTGACTCCACGTGGGAGTTGGTAGTGGCTTGCGACTCTAAAGTAGCGGGCGTCAGGGGCTGCGAAAGTGCCTCACTGAGAACTGGCGACTAACTTAGGAGAAGCTTCGTCATCTGTTTTGGACCTCGGTTGCCTGTCTTTTTCTTTGCACTTTTTGTGAACTCCGGTAGTTGGATGGCTATCCGACGACATTGTATAATTGAATCTGTGCCCAAAATAGCTTAGTGCAAAATCGTATCGACGCTTAATAGTGTGTTGGTTAAATCTAGCACAAAACTGACAACTTGAAATGTCGTGGTCAGGGCCTAGGCAAGGAATACAGTAACAATGAAAGTCCTTATGAGGTATTTGCCTCCCAAAAGAAATACAATTATTAACTTTTTCTGACATCGGTCTGGAGCAAGAAAAAAGTTTCCCCAATGGGGTACTTAACTTTTAATGAAGACTTCGGATCTGAAACTCGAACATGAAAATCTCAGGAGTCGGCCGACTAGCACTTGCGAACTGCTTCTGCTTCGGGCACCGCGCGACAAGAAAGACTGAAGAAAATGGCACTGGCTGCATCTTTTATACTCCTGACAACCTGACATCAGGGAAGGGGTGACAGCAACTGACGCAGGACCCAAGACTTTGGAATTCAGGCCGACTGAGGGCAATCTGCCAGCAGGATTACCCAAATGTAATGACTGCAACAGTGAAACACGAAGAACATCTGCTTAACTGGCACCTGGTAATAAAGAGGTAGATCCAATGGCAGAGACAGTAAAATGGTCAAGGTGTGTACTTTTAGTAAGGCATAGAAAAAGGTCTGTTTTATAGAGGCCTGATAGGCAAGCAAGAAAGTACAGATGAATTAGGAACTTACTAGAAATGTAGATGTTCAACTAGATTCACAATTGAAGTCCTCACTTTTGGCATTCTTCCCTGCAAGTAGCCTGACTGTCTGGCAGAATTTTCAGAACCCTATCTTCCCCCAAGGCCTTCAGTTAACACTTTCCCACAACTATACAAATTCATAACCATCAGCAACTTACTCATGGGCACTAATCCTAACCATATCCCAGAAATATATTTACTAACTAGCTTAAAGATTATAACCACATTCTGAATAAAAAAAATTCTCAAAGCACATCTAAAATTAACAATACAGATATTGAGGTTATACAACACTACAAAAACCTACATCTTACCTAATATAACAAGCTCACTTTGGGTCTATATTATAACAACGAACGATCAGATAATCGAACGTTGTTATATTGACCCCTAAAGCGCGAAAACTCAAAACATCGAACAACCAGAACAGTGATTTTTTTCCCAGTGAAAAAAATCGCTGTTCCCCCCAAAAAAAACACTAAATGGAGTGGGGGGCTGTGCACTCACACACCCCCTACTTAAATATACCAACTCCGAGATTGCACTACAGTGAAGGAAACGGCACAACCCAGACGGCCGGCCCAGCGATTTCTTTCCCTGGGAAAAAAAAATATCTGTTCTGGCCATTCTCTATTTTGCCGGTTCAACATTTGTTGTTCGACCTAACAGTGTTCGATCATCTGATTGTTCACTAAACTAAAGTAGACCCGGTCATTTTTACCAAACATGCCAACACCACTGCAGAGGACCATAATAAAAACTCTGTACCTTTACGCATTAACAAATGCTTATCTTACAGCATATGGCAGACACACTATCCTTAAACCCTGTTTTTACACAGTGCCCAACCTAAATAAAACAGTTCAGGAAAAACTGGAATCCACACGCTTACAAAAAAGTGTTTTAGCCCAGCCAATAACAATGATACCTGTGACATTTTTAATAGTCTATACTGGATTTGTTTCAGTAACACACAAACTCAGTCTTCTCTTCACACACAGTTTATGATTCTAAAAGCAATTCCCTGCCTTATCCTCACCACTGAATTGGCACTCCATAAGGACTGCATCAAATTCACAAGTCTAGAACCAGAAATGCAGAAAACCCAGCTCCTTCCTACCAACACCATGGAACTCGCTCAATTTTGAACTAAGAACACAGGATAATCACATCACTTTTAAACAACACTGCAAGTTCTTTCTCCCTAAAACATAGTTCTGTCACCTGTGTGGCAGTACCTTAGAATTAACTCCCTATTACCATCATTATTCCTCTGTCACAAGTGTAGCATTACCTAAGAATTAACTCCCTGTTACCATCGTTACTCCTCTGTCACAAGTGTAGCATTACCTGAGTATTAACTCCCTATTACCATCATTATTCCTCTGTCACAAGTGTAGCATTACCTGAGAATGAACTCCCTGTTACCATCGTTACTCCTCTGTCACAAGTGTGGCATTACCTGAGAATTAACACCCTATTACCATTGTTACTCCTCTATCACAAGTGTAGCATTACCTGAGAATTAATACCTTATTACCATTGTTACTCCTCTATCACAAGTGTAGCATTACCTAAGAATTAGCTCCCTATTACCATCGTTACTCCTCTGTCACAAGTGTAGCATTACTTGAGAATTAACTCCTGATTACTATTGTTACTCATCTATCACAAGTGTGGCATTACCTGAGAATTAACTCCCTATTACCATTGTTACTCCCCTTTCACAAGTGTGACATTACCTGAGAATTAACACCCTATTACCATTGTTGCTCTTCTATCACAAGTGTAGCATTACCTGAGAATTAACTCCCTATTACCATCATTACTCCTGTGTCACAAGTGTAGCATTACCTAAGAATTAACACCCTATTATCATTGTTACTCCTGTATCACAAGTGTAGCATTGCCTGAGAATTAACTTGCTATTACTATCATTATTCCTCTGTCACAAGTGCAGCATTACCTGAGAATTAACTCCCTGTTATCATTATTACTCCTCTATCACAAGTGTAGTATTACCTGACAATTAACACCCTATTACCATTGTTACTCCTCTGTCACAGTTGTGGTATTACCTGAGAATTAACTCCCTATTACCATCTTTACTGCTCTGTCACATGTGTGGCATTACCTGAGAATTAACTCCCTATCACCATTGCTACTCCTCTGTGCACTGATGCTCACCTCTGTCCTACTTATGATACTCCCTTCCACTTTCTCTGCAATATGGTACTCTGCACTTTTCCATTCCTCTGTACTAGCTAGCACTCCTATAACATGCAAACCCACAACAAGGCCAGGACACCAATTTATTAAAATAGAACACAATCAAAAGACTCTAGCACCTTGGCTCTCAAAAAGCCTTCATGGAGTAAAAAAACATAAAATCTCAGCTTCTTAAATAGTACATCCATCTGCCTCTAATTTCACAATTACTTAATTAAACAATTAAAAATAATGATATCAAATAAGAGACTTCCAGTTACATTCTAGACTTAAACCAACAGGGGTCAGGGTTGCAAACTTTAAAATAAATAAAGCTTCTTTATATAGCAGTTTCTTTTTTATATTAAAACTTCCTTCACCACCATTTATTTTTTTTCCAAAATTGTGGCCCTGAGGCCTGTTGGATCACTACCATGTCAGGATTTAAAATGTAAAGCAAGAGGGCTTTTCCATCCTAACATTTTAATCTCTTACATGTTCTTGCAATCTATATTTAAAGGCCCTCTTGCTTTCTCCTATATAATACATCCTATATGCACATTCTAATGCATAAATATTGCCCTCAGTATAACAGTTATACTTGTTAATAGGTGTAAACAAAATTCCATTAATATTATCAAATGTCCTTACTGTGAACCTACAAGTGATGCAATTGTTACATAGAAAAGTAACAGTAACTAATGGCCAGCATGTGGGTGAAACCAAATAGGCACAAAACACAGTACTAGAGTCAAATCATGCCATAAAAATGACTAGAATAATTGTATTGTCCATACTGGTTTCGGCAAAATAGCCTTCATCAGTGGAATACTTTTGAACAGTGAACACTCATTCCTACATAAATAGACCCATCCACCAATTGGAAGTACAGCCCTCCCCATAACACAATTTAAATGCAACACCTTCAGTTAAGCACAAATAATAACTGTAATTCAATACATAAAGTAGAAATACAAATCATTACAAAAAATACATGCAGAAAAAATATATATACAGAAAAAAATGTTATGCATATACAGCACTATAAATGGTCATTTAATCCAGGTTGGAAACCCCCCCAGCTTTATAATCCAGAATTTCTCTTTCCTATTTGGGATACTATGCCATCCCTGCATGTTATTCCTATTACCAGCAATTCTGTCAATGATTATAAAATGAAATTCTGCATTCGTATGCGTCAGGCAGTGCCTAAATAGGGCATTCATTTCCTGTTTATTACGTATGTCACTACGATGTTCAGACATACGTATTCTTAGTGGACGAGATGTCTGACCAACATAAAAGGCTGAACATTTGCAGGTAGCCAAATAAATAATCCAGTCAGTTCCACAATTCCCAAAGAATTTGATGTCATACACTTTACTGGTATTTTTACTGGTAAATTGTTTCGGTTTGCTTACATAACGGCATGAAGAACAATGTCCACAAGGGGAGGTGCCAAAAAGAGTATCCCCGGACAGGGTAAGTTGTTGATATATAGCACCCCCACTACCAGTATGTTTAAAGTGGGAACCCAGCCTTTTGCCTTTCCTAAATGAAAATTGACATCTGGTCCCTAAGATTGGTCGTAAGTTGTCATTTGCCAAAAGATTATTCCAATGTTTGTGAATAGTATCTTTGATAATATTGGTATTTTGCCCATACGTGGTAATGAACCTGATGGTATCACTGGTATCCTCCCTAGTTTTAGCCTTATAATCCAATAGGTACACCCTGTCTTGGTTACTAGCCCACTTACCTTTATCCCCTATTCCGAAATCAATCACTAAGGTCCTGCTGAGAAGAGTCATAATCCTTTTGAGTGGAGCTAATTCTCTTCATATGAAGAAATTGGGATTTTGGGATGTTGCAGATGGTATGGCTAGGCTAAACTGGTAGCATGAAGCAGGTTATTATATTGAGGGTATTTGCAAAAAACTTTGGTACTCAGAGTATTGTCCAGGTTTCTCCGAACGGTAACATCCAAAACGTTTATTTTGTTAATGTCCGAGCTCAATGTGAACTCAATACTCCACTTATTGTCATTAAGGTATTGGACAAACTCAAGAAGAAAACCCATATCTGCTCGCCATACCATCCAGATATCTCTGCCAGATGTCAATTTCATCAATATATAAGTTATGAGACGAATCATATATTAGTTGCTCTTCCAAAAAGGCCATGAACAAATCTGCATAGATCGGTGCAAATGAGGCACCCATCGCAGTACCCTGAATCTGCCAATAACATTCCCCCTGAAAATAAAAAAAAATTTTATTCAGCACATGCTCTGCCATACACAGGAGCAAAGTGTTGAATCCAGCAGGATATAAATTGGCATGCTCCAGCCAAAATTGTAAGGCTTGAAGACTGGTCCAGTGGGGGATGTTTGTATACAGGGCCTTGACATCTAATGTACAAGGGAGCCACCCAGGTTCAATCTGTGTTTCCGACAGACTTTTCAAAAACTGTGTGGTGTCTTGTATGTGTGCCCTGATGAGATTCAAAAGGGGTTTAAGATATTGGGTCAATAAGGCCAAGAGAGGTTCAGTTAATTGCCAAGGACTCCAAAGATAACCACAAAGTGTTCTTTAGCTATGTCAAGAACCTAAGTGAAAACTCTCAGATCTGCTCTGAGCTGGTGCAGAAAGGCACAAAATACACTGAACTGACTGATATTGCCAACATTTTGGCAGACAGATTCAATGCAAACTTCACACCCCTCTCACCCCCAAATGGGCCCATAACCATACCAGAAGAATATAAGGCCTTGGCAATCACCGACGCACAAGTTAAAACAACCCTATCCAAAGCCAAAAACACAGCCTCAATGGGACTGGATGGTGTCCCAGGCTGTGTCTTACAAGAGCTCCAAAATGAACTAACCCCTCACCTAAACACACTGTTCAAACTCAGACTCTCTACAGGCTACATATCCACAGAGTGGTGCACAGCAACAGTTATCCCACTCCACAAAGGTGGCACCACAACGGACCCCGGGAACTATCGCCCTATAAGTCTGACTAGCCTGGTCTGCAAGGCTATGGAGCGCATCATCATGGAACTCATTAACAGAGACATTGGGAACCTCCAAACTTTGGACCCCACCCAGTTTGGCTTTGTTCAGGGCAGATCATGCCTCCTAAACCTGGTGGACTTCTTTGAGACAGTTACCAAGGCATTAGATGAGGGTAAGGAGGTCCACACAGCCTACCTAGACCTCGCAAAGGCTTTCGACACCATTCTCCATTCTGGTATTATAGACAAACTCACCAACCTGAACATTAACCCCTACGTCACGAGATGGGTTGCAAATTGGCTCATAGACAGAACCCATGCAGTGAGAGTTGCAGACTCTAGGTCAGACTCTAAACTGGTTACAAGTGGCGTCCCCCAGGGCTCAGTCCTAGGACCCCTCCTGTTCAGTATATACTTCTCAGAGGTACAGGCAAGCACAGGAGGACTTTGGCTGACCAAGTTCATAGACAACTGCAAAATAGGGGCCATAATTGATTCTCCAGCTGATACAGACACCCTCCAGAAGGGTCTCACTGAGACAGATACCTGGTGTCAAAATCATGGCCTCAGGCTGAATGCCAAAAAGTGCATAGTCATCCCCTTTGGAAAAAACAAAGTACCCGTGAACTACCACATAGGTGGTAGTCCCCTAAATACAGAAAAAGTAATAAGGGATCTGGGGACCCAAGTAGATAGCAATCTCTTCTTGGTAATCATATTGCCAAGGTGGTTAGAAAGTCCTTCTATGTGGCTCACCTAATCTCAAAAGGGTTTGCATCCAGAACAAAGGAGGCTATTGTGCCTCTCTATTCATCACTTATTAGACCCATTATAGAATACAATGCCCCATTTGGGATGTACCTTACAAGACACCTGCAACAGCTGGAAAGACCACAAAAGTACCTCACCAAGAGGATTACTGGCTTCAAACAGATGACCTATGCAGCCCGACTAAAGAAACTCCAGCTGTACTCGGTTGCATACCACTTACTCAGAGGTGATCTCTACTTGACATACAAGGCCATGTCCAACCCAGAATTGATGGATATGCTCCACATAAAAAAAAAAAAAAAACAAATCCCTGAGAGCCATACACTCTAGGGATATAAACCTTACCACAACGATAAATAGGACGTGATGGAGGGATAGATTCCTGGCCCAGAGACCCCCCCATGCTTTGGAACAAGATTCCAATATACATCAGGTAGAGCCCCTCACTAGCACTCTTCAAGAGAAACCTTAACGGGTGGATGGGAAACAGAAAATTTACCCTGGGGATCACTGCAGTAGCTCTGCTGGACAGAGGTGCAGGGAACTAATAGCTCTGCTGGTCAGAGGCACAGGGAACTAATCCAAGGAGGTGCCAAAAGCCAACACACTCTGGCTAGGCTTATAAATACCCTTGGGCAGATAGCCTAGTACTTACCTATGAACCTATAATGAGCCAATCCCGGAAACAATGGGCCGACCTGTTGGTTTAGTTAAAGAATTATGAATTTTGGGCAATAGGCACATGATTTGCTTCTGGAAATCCCTGACAGTTAAATGGGATTTAACCACCTCCGTAATGGTACCCTCATCCACAGCTTGATTCAGAAATGAATCAATGTCCAGGACACCAATTTATTAAAATAGAACACAATCAAAAGACTTTAGCAACTTGGCTCTCAAAAAGCCTTCATGGAGTAAAAAAACATAAAATCTCAGCTTCTTAAATAGTACATCCATCTGCCACTAATTTCACAATTAATTAAACAATTAAAAATAATGATATCAAATAAGAGACTTCCAGTTACATTCTAGACTTAAACCAACAGAGGTCAGGGTTGCAAACTTTAAAATAAATAAACCTTCTTTATATAGCAGTTTCTTTTTTATATTAAAACGTCCTTCACCACCATTTATTTTTTTTCCAAAATTGTGGCCCTGAGGCCTGTTGGATCACTACCATGTCAAGATTTAAAATGTAAAGCAAGAGGGCTTTTCCATCCTAACATTTTAATCTCTTACATGTTCTTGCAATCTATATTTAAAAGCCCTCTTGCTTTCTCCTATATAATACAACCTATATGCACATTCTAATGCATAAATAATGCCCTCGGTTTAACAGTTATATCTGTTAATAGGTGTAAACAAATCTCCATTAATATTATCAAATGTCCTTACTGTGAACCTACAAATGATACAATTGTTACATAGAAAAGTACCCACATCATTTGGTTGAATAGCCATATTATCTGTAGGCATCTCAAACTTACTATGAACTAAAAAATATTTAATACTGCAGCTTCTTCTATATGAAAACAGGGGGATACAATTCATTCCATCTGCAAACGTTTTATATGTAAGTAAAAATACCCAGTAATATCTAATAATATCTTCCACTTGCCTACTTAAAATATTTGAAATAGTAACTACATAAATGTTCTTATTGTTTTCCTTAGATACTACTCCTTTGTTAACCCCCATACCAACATATCTATTTAACTCGCCCTTAGTCTAATTTTGATCATCACTAACTCTATATAAAGCTCTTTCTACAAAATGTCATACCCCCTTGCTAAAAACATGACCGCGGTTCAATCTAGCTCATACTGACTACATTATTACCATTATATAATCTCAAAATATGTACAAATTCACCATAAGGTAATGCCTCTATAGTGTGTGGTGGATGACAGCTGGTACCATGTAAAAACTGATTCACAGTATCAAATTTTCTATTAACCTTAGTTTTAATATACCCTTTATCTAAACCTTCCAATAAAATGTGTAAGAACACTATGCTGTTTCCATATTGTAAACCATCAAACTTTATACCATATTTATTCTTATGTAAATCTTCCACAAATTGTTGAACACATTCAAGCCCACCTTAACAAACAAAAAGCAGATAGTCTACAAATCTATAATACTTTAAAACAAACTTCTGAAAAAAATCATGTTTATAAATATATTGCATTTCAAACATACCCATAAATAAATTGGCATACTTAGGGGCAAAAGATGCCCCTATGACAGTGCCTTGCATCTGATGATATATCACTTTATTAAATTCAAAATAATTGTGGGTTAAACTAAAATAAACTAAATCTATAATATAATACATTAATGGGCTCTCCCCTAAAAACATTTTTAAGGCTTCTATGCCAAATTCATGTCGTATATTAGTATATAAACTACTGACATCAGTAGTGATCCAGTACATCTCTGCATTCCATTTAATACCAGATGTTTTATTAAGAAAGTCAAACAAATCTTGTATATATGAAGGTAGCTTTACCACTGCATTCAACAATTGCGTGTGCAATAACATACCCATATTATGTAAAAAAAATACCTACAAACTGCAACTATAGGCCTACCTAGGGGATCACACATACTTTTGTGAATTTTAAGTAGACAATAAAAACAAGCTCTTTCGCATTCATTAACACAAGGCTTACTATCCACATAATTTCTTGAGAAATAGCCTAATCTGACACCTTTATTATGTAAGTCTTTAAAAGATACTAATGCTTGTTCATACTCAGTTTGTTCTACTACATGATATACCGTGGTATCATTTAACAATTTATAACACACATTTAAATATTGTGAGAAATGCATAATGACAATTTTATGCTTTTATCGGATGGTTTTATAACCCATTCCTGTTGTATACTAAAACTATTTAAGGCTTTCCATTCTGTTGCAGTCATATTATAGCAAATTCTCCCAGCATTCTTATTAACAAGAAATTTAGAAAAGGCAATTTCAACAGCAAAATTCACCATTGAATGAAATTTCTGAACCCCTTCATGCCTAACAGAATGCAAAAAGTTACTCATGAGGTATGCAGCTTGTATCTAAATGACAATATGCATTACATTCCGTCTCATCTTGTATGCTAGATGCACACGAAAAAAAAGTCTAATCGAAATCACTTTCCATAAAGAAATTATTTAGGTCATTATCCCTAAAATCATCACCATCAGCAGTATTTTTATTACTAAAAAATCAATTAAATACAATTTTCTAATTAATTGAAAAATATCAATTTGAAGCATATAAAGCCTCAGCAATATGGTGGGGATGAATTTCAAACCATACTGTAACACAGCTACTTGTGAATTATTCAAAATATAATTAGAAAGGTTTGCAATTGAATTTCCAACTTCACCACTAATTTCAAAACTATCATTTTTAACACATTCAGTTCCATTTTGTTCATTTACCCTGATGTTGATAATGTCCGTAGTGTTCATAGTTGAACCTACCACATTTTCTTTAAGTCACCGGTTGTCTCCGAAATGTGTCTTTCATGTAGCGAGCATTCCCTGCTTGAGGGAAGGGTGAATATGCAGCATCTTCACTTTTATATTCCATAGAATCTAACGCCTCATTACTAGATGAATAAACGGCACCATCCTGGTTCTGCTTCCCTTCCAGTTGATGAAAACAAATGTTAGATTGATGTTTATGTTGACTGGTTGCTTTCTGAAAGGCCATACCATTCTTGTATTCCTGGAGGTCACATTGCAGTTTAAACTTCTTACTATCTAAAATATCTGTTTCAAAACTAGCAAGTTTGTCATTAATGCCACTTAAGCAGTGCTCAAGTCTAGTAGCATCAGTCAAGGCAGCAAGAGAAGGACACACAAAGGAGATTTCAGTTTTTAATTTCCTTTGTTTAATCAAATCTCTCTCAACCAATATCTTGAGCCATTCCATAGTGCATCGGTGAGCAGTAGCAACCTACCTAATTTGGAATTTCTTATCACCATCGGAAGGTTTAGTTTGTTAAAGTCTGCTCTGTTGAGGTTGATGAGTATGAGGGAGGCATACAGAGGTGTGGATAGCAGGTGGGTTCTTGTGATGCTGGCTTTACTGTCATTGATGAGGTACTTTTTGCATCTATAGAGGGTTCTGAGTTTTTTATGGACTTTCTGTATTGTCTGTGCAAAGTGCATATCGAATTTCATGTTGTGATCTATGATCGCCCCTAGAAGTTTGGTGTGTTGGACATGTGAGATAGAGGTGTTATTAGCCATTTAACTTGCTGATATGCAGTAAATAAATCAGTAATGGGTAGGAAGATGCCTTGTGTGTGAGACACAGTTCACCTCTTAACAGTCTGCAGATACGAAGTATAGCAACAGGGCTTTGACTCGGTCCATGTAGGACATGTTGTTTAGGCCTTATATCCTTTTAATAAGGTATCTTTGTGGGCATTCCAGTTGTTGCATGTGTCTGGACAGATACATGTCAAAGGGGACATTATATTCAATGATTGGCCTACTGAGGGCTGAGTAAAGGGTGCAATGAAATCCCTACATCTAGACACAATCCCTTTGTTTATAAGCTGTGCAGTATAGAAGTACTTCCTTACAACAATAAACAAATGTTGGTCAAACATTAGGCCACTGTCCACACAAGTTCCCAGATCCCGAAAATCTGAGTCAACTCTTGGGTATATATTGTCAGTGTGGTATTTCCCTGGGGTAGTTGACTTCACAAAGGATGCAATAATGAATGTTTTGGCATTTTTTCAGTCCATGATTGTGGCAATATTTATTTATTTGGGACAATCCTTCCTGTAGGATGGTTAAGTCATTTGGTGATTCCATGACTGCTCCTAGCTTGTGATCATCTGCAAATGTCATCAGCCAGAGCATTTTTATTTTGGCTTCTACTTCAGAAAAGTAGATTCCAAACAGGACAGGTCCCCAGCACAGAAAATTATTTTAGAAAGAGTACTTATTCTAACTCTTTCTTACATTTTTCAAGTGCCCATCCCTACTTTCAGAAGCATTCAGTGGTCAAAGGCAAGCTTGTTAGAGTGGCAAGGATGGTGTCTTTAGATGAATTTATTTTGGAATCTAACAACTTGAGGGAGATGTTCCACAGGTGGGGATACCCAGACCCCTTACTGGATGATTTAATAAGGGATGTTGAGAGCAAAAGAACCAGCAATTATTATAAACCAATTCTGGTTAATCAATTTACTGTTAGGTCTACTTTGGAGGGATCACCTTATTCTAAAAATTTGGATACTTCTGAGAACAATTTTAGTATAGGATTTATTACACTATTTAGTTTGGATTCTTGGAATTTAAGACAATTTATTATTAAAAACTGGAGCCTCCTTACTGAAGATGTGAATATCATGGAAAAGGTGGGGGAACATCCCAAACTCATCTTCAGAGAGGGTTTGAACCTCAAAAGTTTATTGGAGGGGAATGTTATGATTAATTCAAGATATCCTGGCATGTTTAAATGCAAAACCTGTTCCTATTGTAGACATATGGATTTGGGAAGGTCTTTTAATATAAATAACAGGAATTCTAATACCACCAAAAGATTTAATTGTAATTCAAAAATGGTGGTTTATGTAGCTAAGTGCCAGGGATGTGCCACCTATTATATTGGTAATACAGAACTTAAGTTCAAGGAGCATGTATATGAACACCTGTATAGCATTAATACAGGTAAACTTGAAAATGTACTTGCTAAACATGTCTCTCTGAATCATGACCATTTCTTTAAATTTTGCATTATAGATCAGATCGTCCCTGATCTAAGGGGTAGTCCTAGCACATTAACATTGGGATAGATTAGAATTGTTATGGCAAATATGCTTAAATGCGTATAACAGTCCTGGGCTGAATGATCACTGTTCTATTTATTGTTTGTTGAAATTGAGAAGCCTGAATAGGTAAAGTTTTTATTCGTAAATTGTACTTTTTAGTATTTGATAATGTGTTGCATGTTTTTTAAAAAAAGTGGGGAGGATTTTTTGTGTAGTGTCATAACATCATGTCATCTTAATAGAAAGGATATTTAAATGGGGAAGTAATATTTTGTGTTTATCTGATGAAGTTCACATTATTAACAGGACAAAAAGTCCTTTATTAAAACTCTTTGACTGGTCCCTGTGGTTGTTATTACTTTGGATTTTATTATAGAGGTGTTATTAGCCACTTAACTTGCTGACATGCAGTAACTACATCAGTAATGGGTAGGAAGATGCCTTGTATATGAGACACAGGTCACCTCTTAGCAGTCTATAGGATACCGAGTATAGTAACAGGGCTTTGACTCGGTAACTAGGATATGTTGTTTAGGCCTTGTATCCTTTTAGTAAGGTATCTCCATGGGCATTCCAATTGTTGCATGTGTCTGGACAGATACATGCCAAAGGGGACATTATATTCAATGACTGACCTAATGAGGGCTGAGTAAAGGGGTGCAATGAAATCACTACATCTAGACACAATCCCTTTGCTTATAAGCTGTGCACTATAGAAGGATTTCCTTACAACAGTAAACAGATGTTGGTCAAAAGTTAGGCCACTGTCCACATAAGTTCCAAGATCCTGTACATCTGAGTTAACTCTTAGGTACATATTGCCAGTGTGGTAGTTCCCTGGGGTAGATGACTTCACAAAGGATAAATAATGGATTTTTTGGCATTTTTTTCAGTCCATGATTTTGGCAATAGTTATTTATTTGCGACAATCCTTCCTGTAGGATGGTTAAGTCATTTGGTGATTCCATGACTGTTCTTAGCTTGTGGTCATCTGTAAATGTCATCCACCAGAGCACTTTGTTATTGGCTTTTACTTCAGAAAAGTAGATTCCAAATAGGACAGGTCCCAGCACAGAACCCTGAGGGACTCTACTGGTGAATGGTCTCTTTGTGGAGATAACTTCCTCTATTTTGATTATGTGAGCCAGATGGCAATCCAGTAGATGAAGTAAGGGTTTATTCCCAGTTTATTTAGCTTTTCTACTATGCCTGAGTGGGGAATTGTGTCAAACATTTTGAACAGGTGGAGGTATGCATTGTTTATCCTTTTGCCTTCATCCATTGCTTTGGTGACCTTTTCAAATAAAGCTACCAGGATGAGTAAGCATGACCTGCCCTTGACAAATCCAAACTGAGACAGGTCCAGTATTTGGAGGTTTCCTATGTCTTGATGGATTAATCCATGATGTCTTTCCATGGTTTTGCAAATGAGGCTGGTCAGACTTATGGGTCTGTAATTGCTTGGGTCTATAGAAGGCCTTCCCTTATGCAGGGGAATGATTGCAGCTGTTCTCCATTTACTTGATACAAAACCTGTATGGAGGCTGAGATTAAACAGTGTTGTTCATGCTATTTAACATGCATCCAGTGATATTGTCAGGAGCCATTGATGCAGTATTTTTAGCTTTTACTAACACTTTTAATATAATAAATAATACCACAGCAATAAATATCTCTGGTAATTACTTTCTCCTTTGCTGCTTGTTTTCAGTATTTATTATTTTTGGAACTCACTGCAAATGTATACTACTTTGTTTTGCATACTCTATTGATTTCTTGTTACTGTTATTTAAGCATCACCATTTTGAATTTTTTCTGTGTGCTACAACCCAGGTCTCATCTAAAAATTGTCATTGCCAAACACAACTAACACCATCAACAAATTGTATATCAATGTAAACATAATGTAAATAAATAAAAATATAAATAAATACACATGTATTTTAATTATATAGTTATATGCATTATCAAAACAAGCCATTAGGTCTGATGACAATGTAAAGACCTTCCAAAAACCATTCAATATATATAACACTCTTAGCAAGGCTATTACTTTGACAGCCATGTATTTGGAGGTTTCCTATGTCTTGACGGATTAATCCATGATGTCTTTCCATGGTTTTGCAAATGAGGCTGGTCAGACTTATGGGTCTGTAATTGCTTGGGTCTATAGAAGGCCTTCCCTTATGCAGGGGAATGATTGCAGCTGTTCTCCATTTACTTGATACAAAACCTGTATGGAGGCTGAGATTAAACAGTGTTGTTCATGCTATTTAACATGCATCCAGTGATATTGTCAGGAGCCATTGATGCAGTATTTTTAGCTTTTACTAACACTTTTAATATAATAAATAATACCACAGCAATAAATATCTCTGGTAATTACTTTCTCCTTTGCTGCTTGTTTTCAGTATTTATTATTTTTGGAACTCACTGCAAATGTATACTACTTTGTTTTGCATACTCTATTGATTTCTTGTTACTGTTATTTAAGCATCACCATTTTGAATTTTTTCTGTGTGCTACAACCCAGGTCTCATCTAAAAATTGTCATTGCCAAACACAACTAACACCATCAACAAATTGTATATCAATGTAAACATAATGTAAATAAATAAAAATATAAATAAATACACATGTATTTTAATTATATAGTTATATGCATTATCAAAACAAGCCATTAGGTCTGATGACAATGTAAAGACCTTCCAAAAACCATTCAATATATATAACACTCTTAGCAAGGCTATTACTTTGACAGCCATGACTAGAACACCTTATAAGTAGGTCAGTCCAGGAATCCCATGTCATCTCTGTGGAAAACGTCACACATTATCCCTCTGCACAAAGGAGGAAATTCAACATATATTAGCAACTTTAGACCTATAACAGTCTTATTTCCCACACCAAAATACTTGAAACATGTATTCAAAAACAATTTCTAGACAATCTCCTGCAGGAAGAACTTCTATTCCCTATACAAAATGGTTTCCATCCTTCCCATAGTACTAGCACTGCCCTTCTAACCTTTATAGATGCTGTCAATAAAGCTAGAGATAATGGCAAATGAGTCTCTCTCTTATTTCTAGACTATGTCTAAAGCCTTCAACACAGTTTTTCACAGCAAACTTCTGCTTCAAATGCCCTCACTAGGTCTCTTTCAGCCCACCCTTCTGTGGTTTAAAAGCCACCTGTCCAATAGGTATCAGTCAGTAATATATCACTCTATGCTATTATCTCCTCACCTCCCAGTCATCACCAGTGTACCACAAGACTCTATTGTTGGTCTCCTCCTCTTTAACATTTTCACCTATACTCTCTATACGTGCACACAGCAGACCACCCTAATACAATACTCAGATTATTCCACTCTCATTTGCACATCTGACAACATGGTACACCTCCAAAAAATTACTCTCATGCTTTAACAGCCACTGAAACATGGCTCTGTAACTCACAACTCATGCTTAACTCTCTTGATAATACAACCACTGAAGGCACTTTTCACAGCAAACTATTACAGGTGATAGTGGATGATAAGCTTACATTCGACCTGCATATACAACATTGCATAAGAAAACTCATCAAAAACTAAGGATGCTTTACAGAGCCAAAAACGTTCTCACCTATAATACTAAAACTACACTTGCTATTAATCTCCTCCCCATCCTTACTAACCTCCAGGCTTCACAAAAGTTAAAACTTTAACAATACAATAACAAACTTACTAAATTTGCCACATATATACCCCTTTCAGAACCCACCACTGTGTAGCACTGAAAGGCTTAAATTGGTTAAAAACTGCCATATCAACTAACATACACACAACTTCCTACTACCTATAAAATTATCCAGCACCTATGTGCCTGTCCAGCATAAAAAAAACATTCCATATAACTGTGTGTCTGTCTACCAACCTGGCAAATCTGCCGGGCATTGTCTGTACTCGTACACGGTTGCTAAGGCCTGGAACTCCTTATCCATATCCAGCAGGTCTATACCCTCCCTCCCATCTTTCAAAACTGCTCTGAAAGATTTCTTAGCTAAATTCTGTCTTTGTTCTTGCTCAAAACCAGGAAAATATATATCCCTAAATGTGAACAACTACCTTTTCATTCTTTATACTTCCTTACTCTCCCTTCTTCACCTACTTCCTGCTATCTAATTATTTCCCTGACTTTCTCTCTAAATATATCATAAGCCTGTTTTTGCCTCTGTTTATATTGCATTTTCTATTTGTATTAGGCTAACTTACCTTTAATTTCTCTGAAAACTGTCTAAAATATTTCTAAATATTAAATGATTGTCACATACCTTGTATCCATTCTTAGCTAATGTTTTTTATATTATGTCTTATTTGTTATAATTATTAAAAGTGCAGATGCTTTTGTTTTATTTTTGAAGACTGTAAAATTATTGTTCTTAAAATGTTTCATAATAATTTGGAGCTTATCTCTCCAGGCCACTGTGGAAAATAGACTTCTACCCAGTCGGACTTTCCCAGTAATCAAACGTCAGTCAATAGATAAACTTATTAATCTTCTGATAGTTACCTCACCTATCATATACACACAAAATCTAGCCTTGTTTTAAGTTATGGTGTCCTCTAACCTTTAACTTACAGTCTCCATTAACATTTCCTACCACCTAGATCCTCATTAGCTGTCTCCAGAACTCATGGCAGAACCTTATCAAACTTCTCCAACTTCTGCTATTATGGACCTATGTTTTACTTCACCACACTTTCCTTCTTCCCATTCCATCTAGCAGATTAGTCCGAATAGCTTTCTGTGTTATCATTCCTTCCCGTAACACTCTGCAACAGCTCGGATTAAAGCTTTACATCCCTTCCCCCTATTACTAGACAAGTTATATTAGTTCATTTAAATGCAAATTTACAAATATGATCCTAATATCTCTACTTGAATATGCATCTTAAATGATCTATTCTAGATTTTACTCTATTATTTTAATACACTGAGTCTGTTAGGATGCCTAGAACTTGTGAGCTTAACACACTGATTTTGTCTTTTTAATGTAATGTGTTGCCTTGATTTTAATTCCAATTACGCACTGCAACAACATCCTGTGAACCTCTGTACTGAGTCACTCCTGAAAAGGGCCTTTGAACCAGTATACTTACCTGTTTAATGAATGTAAATATAAAGTAAATAAAACAACATAAAGTCTAAATATTTTATTCTTCATTCACAGCCTGCAATTGCACAAATTCTGTGTGTGTGTGTATATATATATATATATATATATATATATATATACATAAACATACATACATGTATATATATATATATATAGAGAGAGAGAGAGAGAGAGAGATTCTTTCCATGCTCTTTTGATGACATCTAGTGGCCATTTTCTAAAATATTACATTTCATCACAGTATGAAATACCTTAAGTAAGGTGGAATTGTACAAAAATATGCATTAGTACATATCAGTCAAACAAAGTTAGCATGCATTCTTTTAACTACACAGATATATGTATTACCAATACAGTGTACTATATACAGTGGATATGAAAAGTGTATACATCCCTATTAAAATGCCAAGTTTTTGAGATATAAAAAACGAGACCACAATAAATAATTTCAAAACATTTCCCACCTTTAATGTGACCTATAACCTGTACAACTCAATTGAAAAACAAAAAAAAGTCTGTTAAGGGAAAAAATATAAAAAATAAAAAAACATACAATAAGCTGGTTGCATAAGTGTGCACACCCTTAAACTAGTACTTTGGTGAAGCACCTTTTGATTTAATTACAACATTCAGTCTTCTTGGGTACACATCTGCCATCAATTAGAGACTGATTAACCCCAAATGAAGTTCAGCTGTCCTAGTAGGATTTCCTGACATTTACTCAGTTGCCTGCTACAGCAAAAGCCATATTTCACAGACAGCTTACAAAGCATCAAAGAGATCTCATTGTTGAAAGGTATCAGTCAGGAGAAGGGTACAAAAAATTTCCACAGCATTGGCTATACCATGGAACACAGTGAAGACAGTTATCAAAAAGTGGAGAAAATATGGGACAACAGTGACATTGCAAAGAACTGGACATCCCTCCAAAATTGATGAAAAGACAAGTTGAAAACTGGGCAGGGAGGCTGCCAAGAGACCTACAACAGTACTGAAGGAGCTGCAGGAGTACTGGTTGTGTACTAAATGTGACAACAATCTCCTGTATTGTCCATATGTCTGGACTATGGGGTAGGGTTGTAACATGGAAGCCTTTTCTTACACAGAAAAACATCCAGGCTTAGCTAAAATTTTCAAAACAATACATCAAGTCTCCCAAAAGCAAGTGGGAAAATGTGTTATGTTCTGATGAGACCAAGGTTGAACTTTTTGGCCACAATTCCAAAAGGTACATGTGGTGCAAAAACAGCACTTTGCATCACCAAAAGAACACCATCCCCACAGTGAAGCATGGTGGTGGCAATATAATGCTTTGGGGATGCTTTTCTTCAGCTGGAACTGAGGCTTTAGTCAAGGTGGAGGGAGTTATGAACAGTTCCAAGTCCAGTCACTTTTTGCCCAAAATCTTCAGGCATCTGCTAGAAAGTTGAAGATGAAGAGGAATTTCACCTTTCAATATGACAATGACCCCAAGCATACAACCAGAAGAAAATTAAAGTTTTGGAATGACCCAGACAGAGCCCAGACCTAAATCCAATAGAAAATCTGTGGGGTGACCTGAAGAGGGCTGCGCACAAGAGATGCTCTCACATTCTGAAAGATTTAGAGTGATTTTGCAAGGAAGAGTGGGCAAATATTGCCAAGTCAAGATGTGCAATGCCGATACTCCTACCCAAGAAGACTGAATGCTGTAATTAAATCAAAAGGTGCTTCAACAAAGCATTAGTTTAAGCGTGTGCATACTTATGCAACCAGCTTATTGTATGTTTTTTATTTTTTATATTTTTCCCCCAAACAGATTTCTTTGTTTTTCAATTGAATTGTACAGATTATAGGTCACATTAAAGTTGGGAAAGGTTTTGAAATGATTCACTGTGGTCTAATTTTTTTATATCACAAAAACCTGGAATTTTAACAGGAGTGTGTACACTTTTTATATCCAGTGTATGTGTATATATATGTATATATATATATATATATATATATATATATATATATATATATATATATATGGGTTCCGTCAATATGTTCGAAGTTTCACTACTTCAAACCCCACGTAACCGAGTCCACTTGTTATAAGCAGTGAAACTTCGAACATTGACTTCGGAGTCACACTACAGTGCGGAATGGGAATATTCCCTTTTCCCTGCTGTAGTGCAATCTCGGAGTTGGTATGTTTAAGTAGGGGGGGTGTGGGGGTGCAAGGGGGCTTTCCCCCTGCAAAAACATGTTTTAGTGGGTTTTCTTTTTGTTAGCATGGGTAACTAGATTTCAGTGAAAGTGCACTTTCGTTTAAGTGGACTTTCGCTGAAGTTTAGGGTCTACTGCTTAATTTCAGAGAAGTGTATTTTCGATGTTAAGCAGTAGACCCATATATATATATACACGTGTGTATAGATATATATATATATTTATATATATATATATATATATATATATATATATATATATATATATATATATATATAGAGAGAGAGAGAGAGATATGGGTGCACTTCACTATCTCGAAATAAATACTGAAATCTCGAATTTCAGTCTCAAGGCTAAAATATCAAAAGCCCAGTTGCATGAAAGTCCACATAACTGTGAATCCAGAAATGTCAAATCAGCAGTTGTGGTGATGCTCTGTGTTAATGGATAGCTGGAGATTTGGGTAAATGTTTATATTTTAAGGGTTTTGGGTAGGGATTTTAATGTATGTTAGTGTGTTATGAAGTTGCAGGTGTAGGTTATAGTATGTAGGTATGAGTGCTTGTGTGTAAGTGTTGAGCATGGTGGTGTTTGTACGTATGTGATGTGTGTTTGTGTGAGGGGAATGCAGTGTGTGTAGTGGTGGGTTTAGTGTCTTTGTCTTTTTAATGTGTCCACGGAGTTAGTATATATAAGTAGTGGGGGTATGGGGGGGGTGCAGTGGGGCTTGCCCCTCTGTTTATATGTAGGGTAGGGTCATGTATTTGTGTTGTGTTTGTTTTGTTTGTTGTAGTGTGGGGAGGAAGGTGTATTTGTGTGTGTTTGTGTGGTGGAGGGTGTATTTAAAAGTCGCGATTTTGAATTTCGTGCTTTTGGGGTTTCGGTATTTTGAATTTTTGGCTTTATAGTCTCGAGATACTGAAATTCAAGATTTCAGTATTTTGAGATTATAAAGTGAATCCATATATATATATATATATATATATATATATATATATATATTATTTTACATAGATGAGCTACAACTGCAAAGACCTCTAGGAACTATTTTTAAACTGAGTTTCAATTAATTCACTTAATGTTAGTGAAAAGCATATTATGATGAATGTTCATAGATTATAGGCTCATAGATTAGTACTAGGCTAACTGCCCTTGCGAGCCATTTTAAGCCTAGCCAATTATCCCTTGTGAGACTCAAACCCTGCACCTTGCATTTGTAAGGCAAACACCTTAACCATTAGTCCACACTCCCAACCCCTAGGATGAAATATGCATGTAATTCTGAAAACTGAACATATAAACAGAATGTTTTTATCTGTACCTCTCTGTCTTTACTAGCTATGTATGCATCTTCTTCTTCTTCTTTCGGCTTTTCCCAGTTAGGGGTCGCCACAGCGGATCATCTGTCCGCTCATGATTGGCAGTGGAGTTTTACAGTGTCGAGTTGCCAGCCCGGCGCCCAACCTTCCACAGAAGGCACACACATGCACACACTCACACCTAGGGCCAATTTTGTGTGTCCATTCCACCTACTGCATGTCTTTGGGATGTGGGAGGAAACCGGAGCACCCGGAGGAAACCCATGCGACCACAGGGAGAACATGCAGACTCCGCACAGACGGCACCCCAGCCAAGAATCGAACCGGAGAACCTCTTGCTGTGAGGTGGCAACACTAACTGCTGCACCACCGTGGCCACCTTTAGCTATGTATGCATCTATATATCTTTTTTTCTAAGTATCTATCTGTATGTGTACATGATGAGAAACACCTTTTTTCTATCCAGTTCCTTATGTATTTCAGCTACTGGCATACTTTCAATATTTTAATTTGTCAAGGCCAAGAAATGTTCTGCCCAGAGTGCTTCTATCTGTTTTCCAATGAATCTTACTAATGTGAGCTGTCAACCTTTATTCCCAGACCCTGTTTTTACACATTCCTATTCCGTGATACTCTTGTCCCACTCCTCACACATTCCTGTTCTGTGGTACTCTTATCCCCCACACACACATTCCTATTCTGTGGTACTCTTCTCCCCTTCCCCACACATTCCTATTCTGTGGTACGCTTGTCCCTCTCCTTACACATTCTCCTACATCCATTCCAGTTTTCCCACTTTCACAATGGGGTTGATTTTCCCCTCTGCATCCTTGCTAATACCTGTACCATCTTGAAGCATTGAGATAGGTAATATTTTCTAGTTTACTCCTTAACAGCTTTCCTTCATGCACTCCATACACTAGGTTTGTTGGATTATGGGATATACATAAATATGCAGACAGACAGGGAGAGAGATTGCTATTCTTGAAATATTTTGTTAGAATTTACATATGTATTTTTTGCTATCCTCTTCAGTTTACCACAAAGTACATCCTCCCACATCCTAGTAGTTAATGTGAGTTTGTTACACGATTTTGTTCACTAATGCTGATTCTTATCACTCATACTATGCCATCCACACTGATCTACACAATTTACACCCCCCCACAAGGGTCTTCCTTCTCAGCCACTTTGATCTGGTGAAGCCCAGCACCTGGGTGAAAGAGCAGATCCTCCCCACTGAAGCAATCTACATAAACATTTTCCTTTCCAAATTCAGGTTCCATAATCCATTCCCATAACCTCCTCCATTTACTGCTTATTTCCCACACCCACCACCGACCTCATACCAACCCTGACGCTTCCCCCTCCCTCTCCTTATCCTGACTGACAAGTATATCACACTTCTGAGCTTAGGGGTAGAAGGTAACTTTTATTATTGAAACTGCTTGAATAAAAAAATGATCTTGCCACTGCTCAGTTAAGAAACACTTACTTTGGCAATTAAAGTTATATGAAGATGTCTGCAGCTCTTGAAAATAGTTAAGTAGGCAAATAGGTTCATAGCAAGTTACTAAGCTAATGGCCCTAGGGCCTTAGTGAGCCTAGCCATGTAAAAACCCATGTACCCTAATTGACCATTGTTAGATGGTCATTGTTAGCAGAGCAGTTCTATGATCAGCACCGACTACTCCTGTGTGTGATATAGGTGCCAACCCCCAGGGTGAATTTATGGTCACCCATCCAATTGTCAAGGCTGCGCATAAACAGGGTCATTGAAGAGTTCTGCTTCACATGACATGGGAGCTATTTCCAGAAGAGTGTCAATCTCTGGGAGATATGTCTGTCTTACCGACATGTTCTGTTTGTCACAGGCTAGGGTGAGATCCCTGGAGCGAGTGACTCTTGTCCCATTTGATTTACAGATGTGCAGCATTTCCATTGGGGCAGAGTCAGAGACTACGCTATAGGCCAGGCACAGGTCACCTCTCAGCAGCCTGTATGATACAGAGTATAGTGACAGGGCTTTTAGTCTTTTCATGTAAGTTACATTATCGAGGCCCTGGATTCTCTTGGTTAGAAACCTCTTGTGTTCTCTCAAGTTGCTGTAGGTCTGTCTGGTGAGATACATACATATTCAATTAGTGGTCTGATAAGGGTTGAGTACAGCAGAGTTATAACATCCTAAGCCTTGTATGCGATGCCCTTGTTTATGAGATCTGCAATACAGAAAGCTTTCATTACCACTACGGACACATGGTGATCAAAGTTTAGATTGCTATCAACCTGTGCTTCTAAGTCCCACACCACTGGGTTTAAGCTTAGAAGGGAACTATCTATATCATAAGTAGCAGAGGCTACCTATTTGCCAAAGGTTTAATGAGACATTGTTTTGCATTTAGTTTTAGTCTGTGACTTTGGCACCAGTTATTTGTCTGCATCAGCCCCTTCTGTAATATGTTTACATCATTGGAAAGCAAAATGATTGCACCCAGTTTGCAGTTATCTGCAAACTTGGTAAACCACAGGCCATCTGCTTTCACCTGGACCTCAGAGAAATAGATTCCAAACAATAGAAGGCCCAGCACAGATCCTTGTGGTATGCCACTGGTAACCCATCTACTGGTGGAGATGGACTCCCAAATTTGACAGTATGCATTCTGTCGGTTAGCCAGTTGCGTACCCATCTAGTGATGTATGGGTTAATCCCCAGTTGGAATAGTTTCTCAATGATCCCTGAGTGGGAGATCATGTCAAAAGCCTTGGCTAAATCAAGATAGGTGGTATGTACTGCTTTGCCCTCATCCAGGGCTTTGCTGACATTCTCAAAGAAGTCCACCAAGTTTAATACACAAGATCTACCCTTGATGAAACCAAACTGGGTTGGGTCAAGTGTTTGAAGGTTACCTGTGTCCTTTTTGATAAGGTCCATGATGATTCTTTCTATGGCCTTGTAGATGAGACTGGTTAGGGTTATAGACCGATAGTTTCCTGGGTCAGATGATAGATCTCCTTTGTGAAAGGGGATTATTGTTGCTGTTCTCCACTCTGTTGGAACAAAGCTAGTACTCAGGCTATGGTTAAAGAGAGTTCCAAGTGTTTCCAGTAGGTCTTGTTTTAGACTGTTTACTAAGCAACCTGGGATGATATCTGGTCCCATAGAGGATGTGTTTTTGGCCTTGGAGAGTGCATGTATGACCTGTTCTTTGGAGATACTTGGTAGAGGAATGGTGTCAGGAATGCTTTGGGGTTGCAGGTTGGCAAATTCCTCAGGTTTGGTGTGAGTGGTACCATCCACCATAAGTTCCGCACATGGCTGGGCATTTCCTTTTAGGTTTCAGACATAGCTAAAGAATGCCTTGTAGTTGTCTTTAGCTAGGGATGCTAATTTATTCTAGTAATTAAAAACTGATAAATTCTGTGGTACCAAGGAGGAGGCAACTGTATTCCAAACTCAAAATTTATTAGACCACGTTTAGCGCTTTCATTCCGTACATCACATAGAACTTCTTCAACAACACACAGAGAGTAGTGCAGTGACACCCCATGTTGGTTAGCACTAGGTCTAAGACATTTGTGCCCCTTGTGGGGGTACAGACCAACTGTTCCACAGCATTTGAATTAACAAACTACAGGAACCTCAGAGTTATCATGTCAATGGAAGAATAGTTGAAATCTTCCATAACTAAGGTGCTTGGCTGTATACTGAGAGACTCTAGCAAGTCCATGTTGGCGGTGTGCTTCTCCTGGTTTATGGTGGGGGACCTGTAGCTAGCAATGGTGTGGTAGTATATTTTGCCTATAGTTTTTTAGACCCGGAGTATCTCAAGACAGTCATACTGTTTTACCAGTCTCGAGGTGTATTTAGATTTAATGAAGATGGATACACCTCCACCTTTGTTTTTTTTGTGCTTGTTTTGAGGTCTGAACACATGAAAGGCATTGTAGCCTTGTATGGCTGGGGTGCTCTCTGTGGCAGTGAACCATTTCTCAGTGACTGCACCGATGTCAACAACTTCCAAGGCGAGGAGTGCTTTCAGGGAGTGGAGTTTACTTTTTAGGCTCCTAGCATTATACAGCATGACCCTGAATTTGTCTATAGTGGATTTCTTTATGTAGAAAGTTTTGTTGTTTTGACATTGCCTAAAAAAGGCACTATGGGGAGGCAAGCATCTTTGCCAGTATATAAAAGCTGTAAGGAGGCAGATGAAGGCCATCTCTGGCAAAGCAGCGGGGGTGGGGTCTGTCAACCATATTTTCCCAGGCTGTCAGATACTGGATCCCCCTGGAATGACACCAGAAGCTAAGCCAATTATTGAAATCAATCATTTTTTTGTCTCTGTTCTGGCATCATCCTAGGTGAAGGTAGAATGCTGCATAGGGCTGAGGACATACCTGCCTGGGGCACACAATCTGAGAGTTCAGTCATGTCTCTCTTCATATAGCTCAAAGAGATACATCTCAAGTCATTCACTCCAACATGTACTACAGTAGAGTCATAATGGCATTCGTTGCTGAGTGACTTGAGTGTGGACATGATTTGCCGGATCCTGGCACCTGCCAGGCAGCTGACCGTGACCTTCTCTTTGTTCAACCTGTTGACTGTGACATCTGTGTGTCTCACTATCAAGTCGCCTATGACTAGGAAATTACGTTTTGAGGTGTTTTGCCTTAGGGGCTTAACTGTTGAGTCACTGATGTTTGTTATGTGTAGTGATGGATTCTGTTTATGTACCAGTATGTGTAGGTTGTTTGTGCTTGCAAGGTCTCTGGTCTTTTAGTAGGCTCTTAGTGAGTACCTCCATGTATGTGAGTTTATGTGTCTTAACCTTATGTTGTGTGAGTAGAGAGGTGGTGTGTACTGACAACTTGTTTGAGGTCTTGTTTATTGTTACATGAGAGGACTGATTCTAGTTTCATGGTATATTTATATCTCTCACAGACTGAATTTGTTTGCTTTAGGAGCAGGTGATTGTCAGTATACATGAGACAATTGCTGCACTGCCTCACGATGCCCATGTCAGTCAAGCTTGCTAGAGAAATGTTGGGAAACTGACTGCCCATTGTGGCAGGTAATTCTTAAGTAGTAATTTCTGAGAGGGCAAATTAGATCAGCTATTGCTGGGATTAACAAGGGGACTTATTCTATAGAAGATCAGGGATGGAAAGTGGTCAGTGCTACTCAGTGCTTAGCTGTGTTGCCTGCAGTGCAGAAGTGCACAGCTGCATTGCCCTTATAGCAGCAGGAAACCTGGAAGGGTTTCACTGACTGATGTCTAGGAAAAAATAGTTTCTAGGCATTTCTGTCTATACACGGCACCACTAACTCCTGCTGCATAGCAGCTATGGTCAAACTCAAGGCTTATATACAGTTGAAATTAAACAGTTTTAAACTACTCTGCCAAATAGCTGGCACAAATTAATGCAGTAAAACAGTAAAATACAGAT
This sequence comes from Protopterus annectens, assembly GCF_019279795.1. Taxonomy (NCBI): domain Eukaryota; kingdom Metazoa; phylum Chordata; order Ceratodontiformes; family Protopteridae; genus Protopterus; species Protopterus annectens. The sequence goes on from NC_056749.1 coordinate 695,902,737, forward strand.
GAAAATGTGCAGATTAAACTAAAAATAAGCTTAGTTTATTTTTCTTAACTTTGGATGTCTTGAATTCTAGGAAAAACCCTCTGGACCTCTGGCAAAGGATGCCAAATGCAGAGCAGCTCTGGTTAATTGGGCCAAAAAACTACACCTGCACAAATGTGAGACTTATCTACAGGCAGAAATAAACAGTTTTAAATTAGGCTGCCAATAGGAAATAACACAATGATCCTTCCTCCAGCAGTCCCCAGCTCAGACAAGGCTATGTCCACACTCTTCTTGAGACAATGATACAGGGAGCCCTTCTTAATATAACATGGCTGGATATGAGTTCAAGTTCATGAAAAACAGGTCAGATTCAGCAAGTCTGGATCTAGTCTATGCTAAGCAGTATTTCAGTGCAAAACAAGTGCATGTAATAAGCAGGTAAAAACAGTTGTTTTTAGCTTTGGATGGCTCAGATTCAAGCACATACACTCTGGACCTCTGTCAAAGGACACCACACATAGAGCAGCTCCAGTTAATTGAGCTTAAACCAGAACAAAGACATCTAACATAACAGACATAATAAGCCTTCAGCCAGCAACTCCCATCTCAGAAGAGTGGAGACTACCCTTTCCTCCCACAAGAGTGTAGACCACAAAAGTTTTTAATGTAAAATAACTGGCCTGAAGCCAAGATCTTAAATAAGAACCAAGGCACTTTTACAATAACAGAAACAATAAGCCTTCAACCAGCAATTCCCAACTTATAAAGATGTAAGCTACATCTCCTACCACAAGTGTAGACCAAAAACCTTCCTTATATAAGATGTTTGAAGCCCAAGTGCATAAATCAAAACTAAGAGGCATAGAATAGCAGTTACAATTGAATCAGGCTACTAACAAACAGTAATAAATGCAACTGAAAAAGTACAGTTGTGTACACTTTCCATAAATGTAGATGTTCAAGTGTATTCACTGTTGCAGTCATCACATTTGGGTTATCCTGCCAGAGGTAGCCCTCAGTCAGCCCGAATACCAGAGGCATAGTATTTCTGTGTCAGTTGCTGTCACTCCAGGATTGATGCCAGGTCGTCATTGGTATAAAATCAGGCAGCCGATGCCATTACATCAGTTTTTTTTGCCCTAACTGCTAGGAGCCCCCCCCCCCCCAAAATAGGGAGCTAGGTTATGGTGGAAGAACACCACCAGTAGAAAGTAAATACCAAAAAATACCTGTAAGGAGAGAGGAAGAGAGAGACAAGGGGGATGGAGGGAGGGAAACCAAGACTGCAACAGTGAATAGACTCGAACATCTACATTTATGATAAGTGTACACAACTGTACTATGTTCTTCGTGTTTCACTGTTGCAGTCATCACATTTGGGTTGATTCCCAAAGCTGACGAAAAGGGTGGAGGCAGTCAAGAAGACTGTGGGCTGGCTAGGATGCCCTGCAAGACTGAGGTGGCAAAGCCTGCCCTGGATTTGGAGAAGATATGAACAGACGTCCATGTTGCAGCCTCCAGAATGTCCCTGGTGGGGACCCCTCTGAGAAAAGCTGCAGAGGTGGAGGTTGCCCTGGTGGAATGTGTCCTGACCCCCTTTGGGGGTGGTTTCCCGTGCTATAGCAGAAATGGATGCAGTGTGCTATCCATTTGGAAATGGTTTGTTTGGATATGGCCTTGCCCTCTGCTCCTGCTGCAAAGCTGACTAGCAATTGATCAGTTTTTCTAAAAGATTTAGTCCTGTCCAGATAGAATCTGAGCTGTCTGTGCACATCTAGAGAGTGCAGAATCCTTTCACTCTTGTTTTGTGGGTTAGGGAAAAAGGTGGGCAAATGTATGGATTGGTTGAGAGCTACATTGGACACCACTTCAGGCATGAAGGATGGGTTAGTCCTGAGGGAGACCCTGTCAGCATGGAAAATGATGAAGGATTCCACAGCCATGAGTGCTTGTAGCTCAGATACTCCTCTAGCTGAAGTGATGGCCAGAAGCAAGGCTGTCTTCCAAGAGAGGAATTTTAACTCTGCTGAAGCTGCACATTCAAAGAGAGGTAGGGTGAGCTTTTCCAGCACAAAGTTTAGGTCCCAAGCTAGGGTAGGAGCTCTTCTGGGTGGCCTTAAGTTGTTAGCCCCTCTTAGGAACTCTTTGATGAGAGGGTGTGAGAAGAGAAGTGGCTCTGTGCTGTAATGAGCAGAGCTGGCAGAGGCATAAATTTTAATAGAAGAGAAGGAGAGATCCCTGTGTAGTAGGTCAGCCAGGTAATCCAGGATGAGAGGTAGGGAGGGCTGTGCTGTTCTGGCTCCCTTAGCCTGGATCCAGGTACAAAACCTTTTCCACTTGTCAGCATAGGATTTCCTAGTGCTGAGGTGTCTGGCCTCACATATAAATCTAGGACTTGTTTGCTTAGGCTGGCAGCTTGAAGGGTGGTCAGGGAATAAGCCACACTGCCAGGTTGAGGGTCTGTAATTGGGAATGCATGAATTCTCCATTACCTTGGGTCAGGTGTGTTGGGATCTAAGGTAGGTGCCGTGGTGGCAGGGGAGACAGGCTGCGCAGCAGTGGGTACCAGTGCTAGTGTAGCCAGTCTGTGGCAATCAGGATTGACCTCGGTTTTTCCTCCCTTATTTTGAGCAGTACCCTTGATATGAGTAGTAGAGGAGGAAATGCATAGACCAAGAAGTTTACCCACTGGAAGGATAGAGCATCCACTTTCCAGGACTTGCTGTGAGGTCCCCTGGTGCAGAATTTTTTGAGCTGATGATTTGAGTGGGAGGCTTAGTTACTTGACTTGCAGAATGCATTAACATGTGGAACTGACAATTTAATGCCCTAATTGCAAGAGTAGCAGAGGTGTATACTTTTTTACCACATCTGTCTAAAGCTCTAGATTCCCTATCTGAGGGGGAGGGATTCTTAGCTGAAGTTGCTTTAATTCCTTTAGGTCCTTGAGAGATGACCTCAGGGTCAGCAGAAGGATTTTTGAAAATAAATTTGTGAGAGTTAGGGACTCTGTAATACCTGTCAGGTTTCTTGTGAGCAGGATGAATGGTGTATGGAGTCAAACTGGATTCCATAAAAATATCATCCACAACATCCAAGACAGGAGGAATGGCCAAAGGTCTATGCTGTGGTAAATCTAAGAATTCCCTGAGTCTCTTTTTTGACTGAGGATAGTCTTGCCATTCCTATTGGAAATGTTCCCTTAAACTGTGAAGGGTTTCCCCAAATGAAAAATCCTCGGGTGGAGAGGCAGAAGGAATGGATTCCTCTGCATCAGACTCCTCATCAGCAGAGAGGGGTTGCATATCTTCATATTCAGATGCATCACAGTCATCAGACTCCTGTTCAGATAAAACTACTGGGGAACAAGTATCTTTTTCATTTGGAAGGGGTAGCCTGGCTTCCCTAATAAGCATAATAAGATGATCTGCCATTTTAAGCATTTGGAAGTGAGGCAAGGAAGCAGGTGCCTTAGCCTGGGTCGTTGTTGTTTTGGATGTGGTTCGTACCTTGGGCCTTAGAAACTTGGTAGTTTTAGAAAGAACTGAAGATGCGAAGAAAGTCATCAGTCTGTGTTGAGTATCAGTAGTGCGAAGTACTTCCTCAGAAGCAGGTGCCTGCTCAGTGGCTCCGGACCCATCCAAGGTAGAGACATCCGCAGGATCCTTAGTTGAAGAAGAGTCAAGCAGCAAAGGGTCTCGTTAGAGGCCTGCAAATCCACAGAAGCAGGTATGAGGGGCTGCGAAAGCACCTCACTGAGGACTGGAGAACTAATGACTAGCTTAGCGAAAGTGTTGTCGGCAGTTTTGGACCTGTGCGGTCTGTCTCTGTCTTTATCCATATGGTTTTTTCAGAAGATTGGTAGTTGGATGGCTTACCGAAGCCATATCAGAATTCAAAAACTAAGAGCAAAAAGATCTAGCTACAAAAAGGGCCCAACAATGTAAAGTTCTGGCATTAAAGCACAAAAGCGACAGTGGGGGACATCGTGGTCTGGGCCTAAACAGGTGACGCAGTAAGAATGGAAGTCTCTGTGTGGTATTTGCTTTCCACAGGTGAGACAATTGTTAACTTTTTCTGACATTGGTTAGAGCAAGAAAAAAGGATCCCCAATGAGGTACTATGCTTTAGAAGACTTCAGCTTCAATTCAGAAATGAAACTCAGGTAGCGGCCGACCGGCACTCATGTGAACTGCTTCTGCGTCAGGCTCTTCGGCAAGAAAGACTGATGTAATGGTGTCTGCTGCCTGATTTTATACCACTGATGACCTGATGTCAGTCCTTGAGCGACAGCAACTGACACAGAAATACTAAGCCTCTGGTATTTGGGCCAACTGAGGGCTACCCCTGGCAGGGTAACCCAAATGGGATGACTGCAAAAGTGAAACACGAAGAACATCTTTTAAGAACAAGCAACAAAAAACAAAATAAATTAATAAACTAGGAAGAAGCATGGGTACATTAAAAGCAGATGAATGAAGTGCAAATTATTTTATTTTCTTAAGTGGTAAGGGAGAAAACAGAAGGTAATTCAAGTTTAAGAGACTAAGGGGGTGGGATTTCTCAACTGATAGGTAGAAGCAAGTCAAATAATCACTCCAGATAAAGATAACTCCAAACATTTCTAGTTAAAGAATGCTGCTTCTCACCTCCTCCCACTAATTAACTAGATGTTATTCACTGTGTGTAAAGAAATTATTTTCTAAATTTTCTAATTGACCCTAGCCAAGACCTCTTAAAACTCCAACAGAACAAAAATACTTAAAAACAAATGCAGTATAAAAAAGATAAAAAAATAGATGTAACCAAACCTTAAATGAAAACTTCAATTCAAAATCAAATGCAAACAGAGATCAGCAGTAGTCAAGCAGAAGCAAGTACTCCAGCAATATCATAAAGTTTTATATAGACTGATAGTTAAATGAACACAGGTACACACTCATGTTGACTGCTGTGACATTAGAACCCCTATCTATCTAGTTACATAAACTGCAGAACACAGTACTTAACGTTAGCAGTACCACACAAGGCTATGCTTATCTTTCTCTTCAGTGGCTCAATAAATTTTCCTGTTAGTTCATCAGAACCCTACTGGCCCATAATCTCATAGTTTAATCCACAGTGGTACAAAGCTGTGTAAACCTACAAGATTTTGAGCCTTAGTCATTCATTATTGCATTGTTTACATAAACAGTGTTAGCTTGGTGCCTTAACTGTAATAGAAGGTCAGTAGTGAGAGAATTGGCTCTTCTTCAGTCTGTGCTTCATTGCTTTTATATTTTGCTAATCTTTCACTTGCTTAAAGTTGCATTCTGTGTCTGCCCCATCCCCCACTAACACATTAAGCTAATGTTTCTTATTTGATTGTCTGTCACTCTAGGTAGCCTAGTTGTTTTTTCCCAACCCTTCATTCTTATTGCTCATTTTGTTTTATAATAAAATTGCATCTGTGGCCCCCACCCTTTATGATAATCTGATTTCCAAAGTCCCTCTATCCCCTATTTTCATTGCTATAGACTATTGTATAAGCCTTTTATGTACTCTTCCTACCCATTGATTTTCATTGATCCATGATAGTGAGTACCGACCCAGCAAACCAGTATTGCTCTTGAGTAAACCTCCTTTACTATATATTGTCTCCACCTCAGTTTCCAGGAGATCATCAAAATGTGGAGTCCTGATATGCATTCAAGTAGTTTTTACTTGCATCGTCATCCAGGCAAGGTTAAGTTCCTATGACTGCTAAATTGCGCTTAAGTTATTTCGAGTGATTACTACTGTTTTCTGTTTTTGTGTGTGCATTTCACTGATTTTTTTTTCCTCTGTAAAAAAATTACTCTTCCTCACACTGTTACTGCTGTAAGACTGTATTTGAATGGAGGACAGGGTTTATTCATCTTGTGACAGGAGGTGTTTGCCTGGTCTATATGAGTTGGCAGATCCATAAAAGGACTCATAGTGTAGTCATTTTATTGGCCAGAGGGCTCATTTATTAGTTTCCAATTTTTTTTCTGTGCTGCACATTTGTATGGGTTAGCAGTACCCTGCACAGTAGCAAACATTCAGAAAGAACGGTTCATAAAACTGTAACCTGTAAAGCAGCAATAATGAGCTTGCTTATAGCAGCTAGTTGCGAATCAAGTGGCAATGCATACAGATTTAGCTGAATTCAGTATTGTGGAAACATTAATGTTAGTAGAAGTTAGTACTATTTAGCATAATCTGCTCCAACAAAGCACCCTTATTAGCCTACTAATCCCCAATACACCACCCACTTGTAGCTCACAAATCAAAGCACTGGACAGTATGGATATTCAATTTCCTAAATTCTCTGTAGCCAACATGGGCATCTTGAGATGATTTACAAATCGTCTCATGTTTACTGACAACCACTTAATCCTTAAAAAGCAAACAGATTATGCTAGAGGTGTACTTCCACAATGACACTGAACGCTAAACTGTTGTATACAATTACACATCAGGTTGTTGAAACCATACAGAAAACACCCATCTCACATAGTACAAAACACACACATAGACTAATGTATGCTGAGGCCCTTCATCCTCCCAAGCAACAAAGACTACCTAGATCAGCCATTGTCAAAGCTATGCCTCAGCAAGCCCAAAGGCACTCAGAAAAAACTAACATCACACATACTGTCACTCTCCATGGAGCTCCAAACACTAAACCCCTAAGGCAGGCAGACACACTTCCTAGGACTCTCGTCATTTGTAACTCCATTGTAAGATATACTAATGCCTCTCTAACCTGGCTGAACAAAGAAAAGATAACTGTTAGTTGCTTATCTGGAGCCTGAATCCACCAAATCATGCATGCATTTAAGTCATTATGTCACACATACAAGTATAATTCCATCATAGTCCATGTAGGTGTAAATGACCTGAAATGTACCTCCCTGGACTATATGAAGAGAGACATTATGGAGCTTTCAGACTGTGTGTCTTAGGCTGGTATGAGCCTAGCATTGAGCAGCATATTACCATCACCGAAAATGATGATACAGTAGGAACAAAAAATGATTGAATTCAACAACTGGTGTCATTCTAAGGGGGTCCAATATTTGTCAGCTTGGGAGGACATGGTTAATAGACCATGTTGCTTTGCCAAGTATGGTCTGCACCTTTCCCGTCTAGGCTTTCACATACTTGCTAAAACTGTATCCACCCCTTTAGTGCCTTTTTTAGACAATGCCAAATTGACAAACCTACCAACACAGCAAAATCAACTCAACTAAACCTCAATGTGTTACTGCTCAATGCCAGGAGCCTAAAAAAAAAAAAAAAAAAAACTACACTCCCTCCCCACACTCAAGAATATAGATATCTGTACAGTTACTGAGACATGGTTTAAAGCGGCAGAGACTACTCCGGCAGTGCAAAGTTTCAGTGCCATCTACACTTTTAGACCAGTAGCTGCACAAACAAAATCTAAAGGAGGAGGTTTCTGAATATACATCAATAACACACATAGCTCTAGGGTGGTCAAACGGGATGATATGCTGGAGTTCCTCTGCAGGCAAATCACCATAGACAAAATCCTGTACTATATCCTAGCCAACTACAGGTCATCCTCAATGTCCCCAAGAAACTCACAATGCACACTTGGACCTACTAGACACGCTTACAACTCAACCTAACACCCTACTCATGGGAGACTTTAATTACCCCACTACAGAATGGGAATTTTACACAGCCTCAAATCTGCAGGCACAGAGATTCCTGGACGATGTATATACAAACACCCTTAAAACACTGAATACACCCCTTAAAGGTTTCAATATACTGGCCCATCTGCCTACAAATATGGGAGAATACTGCACCTCCCCCATGCCTCATCCTTCCTGGTAAGGTCCAGCCATAAAGATGTCCCCTTTGAAATCAAAATCAACTCAGGAATCCCATTAAAACCAGTAACAGAAACTATTCCAATGCAAATTACTTTTTATTAAGTGATGGATTGTCAAAATTCAATGCCCTTCCAAACTTTGAGAATACAGCAACCTAGCTGAACTGTTTTTAGAAACTCTGTACAACCATGTCAATGGCTGCATACAGGCTGATGTACCTACCAGAAGTAAGCCCAAGACTAGCCCTAGAAACAAACCACCCTAGTGGCATCCCAAATTAAACACGACAGACAACAAAAGGGAAAAAATTATAACAAAAATCAGGAAGTGTAATTCCCAATAAAGACAGAAACTCTCTCATCAAAGTAAATTGGCAACTAAGAGGGCTAATTAGGTCAGGCAAAGCAAGCCTTGAGGTTGGGATAGCCTCCCAAGTGGCAGATAACCATAAGGCCTTCTACAGCTATGTCTCAAACTTGAAGGGCAGCTCACAGCAATGTACTGAGCTAGTGGTTAATGGTGCTGCATTCACTAAACCTGGTGATATAGCAAACCTGTTAGCAGACAAATTCAGTTCCAACTTTACTCGCCCCCCAACCATCCCCTCAAACATTACCCCTCCAGCTATAACTAGGCAGCATGTACTGGCTGCACTCACTAAAGCCAAGAACACAGCCTCAGTGGGCCCAGACAGCATTTCAGATTGCCTCCTGAATAGTCTAACATATGACTTATCAGAACCCCTGGAGTCATTATTTAAATAGTCTTAAAACAGGCTGTATGCCATGTGAATGGAGGACTGCAATGGTCACTCCCTTCATAAGAGAAGACCTTCAACAGATACTGGAAACTACAGACCCATTAGTCAGACAAGTCTTACTTGCAAAGCCATGGAAAGAATTATCATGGCCATTATCAACAAGGACATAGGAGACCTCCAGACACTGAATCCATCCAAGTTTGTCTTTGTCAAAGGAAGGTCATGCTTACTGAATCTGGTGGACTTCTTTGAAAAGGTCATTAAGCCAACAGGTGAAGGGAAAAAGGTGCATACTACCTACCTAGATCTAGCTAAAGCATTTGATACAATACCCCAGTCAGGCATTGTCAATAAAGTTATGAAACTAGTTATAAACCTCTTTATAACACACTGGATAGCTAGCTGGCTCACTGATAGGACCCAGGAAGTTAGAATCAATAAGGCCATCTCCGCAAAGAGGCCAGTCACCAGTGGAGTTCCCTAAGGCTGTATGCTGGGCCCACTCCTCTTTGGTATCTACTTTTCGGAGGTCAAAGCCAATATCAAAGGGCTTTGGCTGACCAGGTTCACAAATGATTGCAAACTGGGAGCAGTCACTAATCCCCCCAAGAGAAGAAAACCCTTTAGGGAGGTCTAATACAGCCATGGCTTAAAACTAAATACCAAGAAATGCATTGCAGAACCTTTTGGGAAGTCTACCACCCTGGATAACTATGTCATCAATAAAACACCCATAAAAGTTGATTCACTGGTCAGCAATCTGGGAATTCATATAGACAGTAACCTAGCCTTTAAACAGCATGTATCCAAGGTAGCAAATAATCTTTCTATGTTGCTCAACTTTTAAGGAAGGGCATGACATTTAGATTCAGAGAGGTCATCATACCACTGTACGCAGCCCTCATCAGACCATCATATAGTATAATCCCCTTTTGATATGTACCGGACAAGACACATGCAGCAAATGGAATGTCCACAAAGGTTCCTTAAAAAAGTATACAGGGAGTAAACACAATGTCCTATGCTGATCACCTCAAAACTCTGTCTCTTTACTTGGTGTCAAACAGACTTCTGAGAGGTGATTTTTGCCTGGCATCTAGGGCACCCCTGGGCTTTGCTGAACCTTTTGCATATTTGCAAAACCACATCAGAGCTACTAGATTAGAAGTCATGAGTTTTGCTTGTGACATAAATAGAGCATGTTGGACAGACAGGTATGTTTATCAGAGAATTCCCATTCTCTGGAAGAGGCCTCCATCCATATGAAGTAGAGTTCCTCTGTATCCCTTTTTAAGTGCAACTTGGACCAATGGATGGGTAATCGGAAATGTACCCATGGTCTGGCTACTATGTATTTAATGAATGGAGACAGTCAATAAATCATCACATATATAAATCAAAATTGTGGGTCACATCTGGGTTGCATGGCTATGCTTATAAGATCCTTAGTGGTTGTTACCCTAGTATACACCCATGAACCTATGAACCTATCAGAAAAGTGCTTTGTTAGTCATTCAGTGATATAACCACCTGAGGCCTACTGTTCAGAGTAAGGGGCCAAGCTGTTTTTCAATTAAAAAAAAATCAATAAACTTTTAAATCCATGACTGGATCCAATGGTAACTGAAAGTAACAAGCTGCATCCTTCAGCTGTATTTATTTATACTTTGTTGACTGAATTAGTCCAACTAGACCAATAGTCTCTTGTCAGGGGAGACCTGAGATGGTATTCATATTGATTAGAGGCAATCTGGTCACTGAGCAGAGGAACGTCCCCTACTCCTTTTGATGTGTCATGGGATCTTTTACATCCACCTTAGCTACCACTAACTTAGGCATATGAGGCTCTTGGTTTACCATCTCATTCACAGAACGGCACATTCAGGAGTGCATCACCCCCTTTTGCTGCACATGCAGTGTCAGTGTTGGGAAAAATTAATCCAACTACCTAGTGTAGGAATGGAATCCACAGCCTTCTGATCTTCTAGCTCCAATTGCAAGTATGCTACCTGTTGAGAAACCTAGATGGCTCCAGTACATCCTTGTCTTTATTAATCACTGCAACTTAGTTAATTTGTAGTAAATATAATGCGTCTCTTTTTCTCCTTAAACTGTTAGTACAGTTTTAAATACAACTGTTGCTTTGTTATGAAATGCTTTTAAAACAGAATATTCATATTTCTTACAGGACAACCACACCATAAATGCAACAATACTTTCCATATCAATTCAGTGTAAGAATAACGGCAAGTTGAAGTAAACCCAAATGGTGAAACAACATCAACAAACAATAATAAAAAGGAAAAGCTCCTGAACGTCACTAGAAGATGCCACATCATTATTACAAAAGGGACTGAAATTTAATAGATAAGTGTCTTGAACTTAGCATTAAGAAATGTAAGCCCAGTTATGAACTTATGATTGCAAATAATTCAAAAGACAACTATAAGTCCATTTTTAATTATATTAGGAAGTACAATTCTGTAATGAGCTTGCTTCCAATGGTGCCTCTTTCTCTGACTGCAGGGACATTGCTAATATTCTTGCTGACAAATTGTCTTTCAGTTTCACTTCTCCCCTCCATTCCCTCTCACATCCACCTTCCTGAGACCAATTCAGAACAAATTCTTTGCTCACTTTCCAAAATTAAAAGCAATACTTCTATGGATCCTGACAATATCCCAGGATGTCTGCTGAAAAGCATAAAGTCCCATCTAGCAAACCTCTCCATCAACTTCTCCACCTGAGTCTCTCCACTGGTTATCTCCTTCCTTCAGGTGTGCAGAATGGTGATTGTGGTGCCCTTGCATAAAGGTGGTCCCTCTACTGATCCTGGGAAATACAAGCCTATTGGTCTCACTGTTACTATTTACAAGGCTATGGAACATATTGCAGATGAACTAATAAACAATGAATATAGGTGACCTTATGTCCCAGGACACACATTAGTTTGGTTTTGTAAAAGACAGATCATGCCTGCTCAGCCTGGCTAAGTTCACTTAAAGGGTTACTGAAACCATGGAGAGGGGCACACAATCCACACTGTTTATTCAGACCTTGCCAAGACCTTTGATACCATCCCTCATGCCCCGAATTATTATTGACAAACTCTTCCAACTCAACATTAAACCAGTGGATGGGTCTGGAAGCATGTATAATGCTAAGGCTGGGGGAGGGGGTGGTATTTGATCTAGATAAAAAAAAAATGTCACCAGTGATATAGCACAGGACTATGTGACTCTGTCCTGGGCCCCCTCCTCCTTGGATTATATTTCTGTGACTTAAAAGCTGATATCAATGGACTATGGCAGGCCACGTTTGCAGATAATCTCAAGCTGGTGGTGGTTATCAAATCCATTTCTGATGCTCAAATTCTCCAGCAAGGGCTGGACCTAACAAAAGCTTAGTATAGTAATCATGGGCTTACTTACAGCACCAAGAAATGGGGCATAAATACATTACAAGTGATTGTGTTTTATTTGCTTGTGACACAATCACTTGCTGCCACTTGCTTGAAAAGGCAAGTGTTTTAACTCCCACTAACTCAATCTCCCATAGATACTTAGTACTCCCAGAACCCTACCCTACAAAACTGTACAACCTTAACAAACCCTAACTCTAACCTTAAAACACCCTAATTGCTCCCTAAACCTAAGGCTCCCTCCCCACTCCGCAAACCTAAATTCCCATTCCCTAACCCCTAAGACTCCCTTCCTATCCTAAACTTAAACTCCTCACTCCTACTCCCAAAGCTTAAAACCCCCTTCCTAACCATTCACTAAACTACCCTCCCACCCCCGTCCACAGTTGTTGAACTTCTTACTCCCAAAGTCTAAAACCCCCTTCCTGACTATTCACTAAACTATCCTCCAACCCCCTTCCACAGTTGTTGAACTTACTTTGTTTGAACTGTAGCAATGTGTTTGAGTGACCTGTTCAGCGGCTTGATTGAACTCGTATTCAGGTTCAGTCATGAGGTGAGCAGCAGCCTACCCAAGTCACAAGATGCTTGAGTTCCCAGCTTCGAGGCAGTAGTCTTTGAGCACAAAGGATATGAGCACTTGTGGAGCACCTGCATAGTTTCCTTTAGTAATTCTAGCTTCACTACTGCTTACCATATAGATAACAGTCCTCATAAAGTTGACAGTCATCAAGTACGTGGGTACATATGGTAATAACAGATTGTCCTTTGACAACCACATCTCTGCTGTTAAAAAAACCCTTCTACCTTGCTCAACTTATCCTTTTTGGTATTTCTTCAAGGTCCAGAAAAATTTTATTCATTATTAGGACCATTATTGAATGTGATGCACCCTTTGACACCTGTCTCAAAAAGCACCAAAAAAAACCTCAATGTTCCCTCACCAAAAAGATCTCAGGTCTCAATGCCTTAGTTATTCTAATAAACTACATGCCCTGTCCCTCTAAACAGTGCCAGAGAGCATCCTGAGGGGTAACCTCTGCATAGCCTTTTGTGTTGAAAATGACAAAACACTTTCTCAACTCCTTTAGCTAAATAGAATTAATGATAAAATACCTGTTCTAGAGATCTAAACATATATTAGTACATCAAGAACACCAAATGGCACGACAGATACCTCATCGAATTCATACCTAGTTCCTGGAATAGGCAGCATGTATCTATCAAACAAAGTATTTCCTTATCAACTTTTAAAACCAGTCTGGATGAATGAATAGATTATATCAAAATTTCACCCGTGATATATGGACAAAGTCTACTTACTGGGGGACATTGTAAGTCTCCCACAGCAGTGGGTGGGATTGCTGAGCTTCTTGATGGTTTCCTTTTGTCCATAAGTTTAGTAAAAAGCTATGAACCTACAAACCAGAATGTAATTGTATCCCTAGAGGACGATCCTCATGTTTTCGCATAGTAATAAAGCATTACTTAGTTACTCCTATGATATGGCATTTCTTTCCTAAACAGCTTCCTCAGTGTGCACCATGCTGGAGTTGAAAGAATTGTCATAATACTTTAATTAGGAATCTGTCTCCATTTGCTATTGCATCACAATGCCTATCACATCTGAAAGTTTTTTGCTAAGGAAAACAAACACAATAAGGTATCCATAGCTCTTTTTTGTTATTTTACACCCATTAAGGTCATTAAGCTATTCTGGCTTAGAATTCACAGCTCTTTGACTCTGTTGTCATATAAGGCTGTGCTCCTTCCATTTTCTGGTGGCTATAAACCTGTTAAACCTTTTATATAAGCAAATAAACCTCATAACCACTCAGAGAAGCTTCACTAATTAGGGGAGCTTTGCAAGCCAAGAAATCTGACACTATGGCTGACTCGGGTATGGAAGACAGAACCAGAAACTCACAATATATGACTTTTTAAAAAGACTAAGTTATCACAGTAATTTATTTGTCCTTTTTCAAGAAGATTTCTTAAAAGGTGAAACACATACATAAAAAACATGCATGGAAGAGTCACTGCAAAAAAGTCACTAACATTTTTACCGAGGATTCTAAAACTTGACAGTATTTCTCTCTGCTTCCATTCTATGTGAATGAGACTATGATCAGATAACATAGGGTAGGGCATGGTAATCCCATCAGCTGTGCCATCACCATCCATTATGGACAAGAATTAGCTTAACAAGATCATATCAGCATGTTGCCCAATAAGGTTGTTCAGCAATAAGACAAAATAAAAACTAGCAATAAGTAGTAAAAATTATACACATATATACATGTGTGTGTGTATTTATATGTATATATATTATATATGTATTTA